>NC_045556.1:23821459-24023959 GCF_009769535.1 Thamnophis elegans | reverse complement strand
ATGGTCAAAACCAGAGGTAGTTTTCAGCAGGTTCTGACCAGTTCTAGAGAACCGGTAGTGGGAATTTTGAGTAGTTCGGTAAATACCACCTCTGACTGACCATCCATTCTCTGCCTCCTGAGTCCCAACTGATTGGGAGGAAATGGGGATTTTGCAGTAACCTTCCTCTGCCATGGCCACCAAGCCATGCCACACCCAAAGAACTGGTAGTAAAAAAATTTGAATGCCACCACTGATCAGAATCTATCCTCCATCCCTCTCCCCCCGTCACAAATGATGAAGTTTTTTGGATGAGAAACCAAATGTTTTATTCTCCTTCCTCAAGGGGAAAAAACAGTCTGGTTTCCTTTTGAGACAACTATGGCTGGGTGACTGAGAATCCCCACAGACATGATGACCCCAAAGGCCCCGATGGATTGTGTTTTATGAGGTCACCCGATGTGATTTCCCGTAGTTCCCGAGGTGCAGGGGTGGGTTCCTGCCAGTTCTAACCTCTTCTATAGAAGAGGTTCCACAAATCTACCGTGCCGTTTAGAACCGGTTCCAACTCCCTCACCACGCTTGCCCCACCCGCCGCTCACTGATTGGCTGGCTCACCAATCGCCCCCCCCCGCCTCTAAGAGTCCTATCTAAATCTCAAAATCTTAAAGCTGTCAAGTTTGAACACCTTGGGGTTTTTTCTAAAGGGTTAGGGGTGCAAGGGTCTTGTAACTTGACAGCTTTAAGACTTGTGTGCTTCAAATGCCAGAGTTCTTGAGCCAATATGACTGGAGGAGGAATTCTGGGAGTTGAAATCCACAAGTCTTAAAGCTGTCAAGTTTGAACATCCCTGGGTTTTTTTTTCTAAAGGGTTAGGGGTGCAAGGGTCTTGTAATTTGACAGCTTTAAGACTGCACACTTCAATGCCAGAGTTCCTGAGTCAACATGACTGCAGGAGGAATTCTGGGAGCTGAAGTCCACAAGTCTTAAAGCTGTCAAGTTTGAACACCCCTGGGGTTTTTTTCTAAAGGGTTAGGGGTGCAAGGGTCTTGTAACTTGACAGATTTAAGACTTGCACACTTCAATGCCAGAGTTCCTGAGCCAACATTTTGGTTGCTAAGGAAGAGCGTTGTTGCAAGTTTCACCACATTTTACAAGTTGGTCACGCCCACACAGTCACATGACTGCCAAGCCACTCCCACTTGATCACATGGCTGGCAAGCCGCTCCCACTTGGTCACATGGCTGGCAAGCCACTACCACAGAGCAGGCCACTCCTACAGAAGAGGTTCTAAAAAAAATTGAAACCCACCACTGCCGAAGTGGCACAAAAAGCAGTTAGTGTTATTGACGCTACCCCAATCCAGGTTCAGGACAACATGCGGCCAATCCTGACAGTTTTCATCCAGGACAAATTAAGAGCAGAAACTGGGGCTGCAATTCCTTCTTCCACTTTCATCTGCCAGGGATGTAGGGAACAATCACATGTTCTGCTTAGCACTATGGTGAAGCAGGGTTGGTCAACAGGAATCTCCTTCTTTCCTCAGAAACTTTACGGCTGTGATGTCAATTTAACCACCACAAAAAAAGGCCTTTATGCCATCTGTGAAGTTGCCCTGCTGCTGATCTGCCTATCAACATTGATGCAGCTTCTCCTTTTTTGATGCAGCACTGACTCACAAGGGTTAAGTTTTGCTGCTTATTGACACAAATAAATGTTATTGAATTGATAACATTGGGGCATGGAACCAGGAAGCAATTCTTCAGATCAGAGACAGTTTGGAGTGACCAGAAACAAGGGCAGTTCTGTAATAAGACTGAGCACTGAACTGCATTGTTCAGACTCTCTACCATGCCACGTTAATACAATAGAAAAGAATAGAATAGAAAAGAAAAGAATTCTTTATTGACCAAGTGTGATTGGACACACACAGAATTTGTCTTTGGTGCAGATGCTCTCAGTGTATATAAAGAAAAATAAAATAGAATACATTCATCAAGAATCATAAGATACAACACTTAGGGATAGTCATAGGTTACTAATAAGCAAATTATACTAGGAAACAAATAAAACAATATAGCAACATGATTATAGTCATAAGTGGGAAGAGATAGGTACTAGGAAGGAAGAGAAGAGAAGAACAATCTTAGTAAATAATTTGACAGTGTTGTGGCGATTAGTTGTTTAGCAGAGTGATGGCATTCGGTGGAAAAATTGTCCTTGTGTCAAATTGTTCTGGTGTGCAGAGCCCTATAGCATAGTTTTGAGGGTAGAAGTTGAAACAATTTACTGTATGCCCAGAATGCAAGGGGTCTGTAGATATTTTCACAGCCCTCTTTTGGACTGGTGCAGTGTACAGGTCCTCAGTGGAAGGCAGGTTGGTAGTAATTGTTTTTTATGCAGTTCTGAATATCCTCTGAAGTCTGTGTCTGTCTTGTTTGGTTGCAGAGCCAAACCAGACAGTTATGAAGGTGCAGATGACAGATTCAATAAGTCCTCTGTAGAACAGAATCAGCGGCTTTTTGGACAGCTTGAGCTTTCTGAGTTGGCACAGAAAGAACACTCTTTGTTGTGCTTTTTTGATGATATTTTTGAAGTTAGGTGCCCATTTTAAGTCTTGAGATATGATAGAAGATAGACACTTGAAGGTCTCTATTGTTGATACTGTGTTGTCTAGTATTGTAAGAGGTGGTAGTATAGGAGGGTTTCTCCTAAAATCTACCACAATTTCTACGGTTTTGAATGTATTTAATTCAAGATTGTTTTGGTTGCACCACAACCAATGTCTTCTCCAAGAATCCAGGTTCAGCTCAGTCAACTCTACTGGGGCCAATATGGTATGGTATGAGGGAATGTGTCTTTTTTTTTTTTTACAGACTTTGAAATATATAAAGCTTTACTTTTTATTGAATTTTAGCTTTTTGTATTGGTTTTGTGTTGGTCACTGTGTAAGACTAGTTGTCTTTTTCAAAACCGACAGTCCCAATCCGATTGTGGGAGAAATCAAAGGCCACCTCCTTGAGCCCATTCCCACGAAACACTGGCTTCATAAGGAAAGCCCAGGTGTCATGTCAGTGCATGAGTCGGAGGCTAAGTGGCTATGGAGGACAGTGTCAAGTAGCCGTAAAGGAGGGGAGGCATACAGTGTAACCAAAAGCAGCCCTGGAAGCCAAGCAGATCCTAGCTTTTGATCCTATTGTCACCAGGGTGCATAAGCAGGGATTCCATCAGCAGAAAAGCACCATTTCAACAAGGTCAGATGAAATAAGCCAGGCAGCCTCATGCGTAAGAAGGGGATGAGATGAGAGATGACTGCAACGGTGCAGATGTCCTTAAAATAGCGAGCCATTGGGTGATGTATGGATAAACCCTCTATTCAGCATACACAAATTCCAAAAGGGAGGATGCTGGACAGGCAGGGTCAGGGGTGAAATTCAGCTGGTTTCTGACAGGTTCTGGAGAACCAGTAGCGGAAATTTTGAGTAGATCAGAGAACTGGCAAATGCCACCCCTGACTGAGTGGGGAGGGAATGGAGATTTGCAGTATCCTTCTCCTGCCATGCCCATCAAGCCACGCCCACAGCGCCGGTAGTAAAAAAAAAATTGAATTTCGCTACTGGGTGGATTTGCACCAGCAGTGAGTCTCTCAGAATCCCATCTCAGACACTCTTCCACACAGAGAGCACCCTCCCTCCCTCATCTTTATTCATCCTGAAACGTCTGCTTTCCAGATGTTCTTTCAACAACAGGTCCCAATTTCTAAAATGATTCTTTTTTTTTCAATCACTCTTGGCTATAAAAGATGTTGCTCTATGGCTGGATTTTGTTTTTGTTTTACCTGATTTCATTTGTCTTAAGTCTGTGTGAGGCTTAATATCTAGTTAATATTCCAGTTAACACCAAGCTGGGGGAAGATAATCTGCCAAGTCGATCTTAGTAACAGATGAGCCAGTAACAAGAACTAGAAAAATTAACACATAGAGAGCATTTTAAACCAAACCTGCAGAAAATTTGAGAGTCTGTTCTTGTTCCTTGATCTTCTGGCCACTGACAATTCGGGGTTGTCTTCCAAGGGCTCCTGAAAGTTCCAGAAGTACTCATGTAACCGGTAGGTCCATTGTCCCAGGGATCGAATGTGCAACCATATGGTGTCTTTGAAGAGAAGGAGAAGACTGAATGAGGTCTTCTTGATTAAATTAGTAGGCTGAAGCACAGCCATCACCGAGATTAGTATGAAGTAACAATATGGACTCGAATCCGTTTTCTGGAGGTGGCAAGATCAGGGTAGGGTATAGAGCAGAGGTCTCCAACCTTAGCAGCTTTGAGCCTGGAGCAAAGCTGGTTGGGGAATTCTGGGAGTTGAAGTCCTCCAGACGTAAAGTTGCCAAGGTTGGAGACCCCTGGGATAGAGCAGGCAAGGGAAGGGATAAATCAAACCTTTGAACACTTTGCTTTCCATTCACCCAAGACCCCTGGAAGACATCATTGAGACATAGGGGGTTCCCAGTGTCAAATGCGGTAGGGCTACCTTGAGTTTTGTGTTGGGGGTTCAATAGAGCCAGTTTTGAATCTCAAGCTCAGGCAGCAGCCACCAGCCAGCCCATCGTCTATGTCCATTTCTGGGGAGTCAGATCTGACCAAATGGACATGCAGCTTAGCGATCTCATATCTGTATGACTGCCATGTGCTCTAAGCAGGCTATCTTTAAACCATCTTCAGAAGCTACAGCTGATCCAGGATGCTGCTGCTTGTATGACCAGGGGCTGCACTGCTTTCCAGTTTACTTGAGGATTCCTTTTAAAGACTCCCAGAAGTGGCAGAAATTGCCTGATCTGGGCTGGTTTTAAAAACTCAGTGAGATTAGGCCTGACAGCCATTGGCTGAGAGATCTTTGAGAATTTCATTTTTTTAAAATATATAATTTTTAATAAAAAATGTTTAAACAAGACATAAAAGCTAACATGAACAAATGAAAAACAAAAGGGCAAGAAAAGAAAAGGTTGAAGAAAAAGAAAGTTGAAGAAAGAAAATATAAAGTGGCTTCCATTATTCTTCATGGCAATGGTAAATACAAACAATATACCTCCCATCTCTAAAGTTACACCATGTTACTCTTACTCCTATAATGTTACTTATATAATCATCAAAACCATAAGTAACAAGTTCATTTCACTCCCAGTTTTACACAAAAAAGTCCATAAGAGATTTCCAGTCACCAATAAAGGTAGATGCTGTCTTTACTCTAATCAAAGAAATCAATTTATCCATTTCGCTCAACTTCCCCAACCATTCCTCCAGAGTGGGTCGTTACACTGCAGTTGATGCTCCAACACAATTTGACGTTGGTCAATGGAGGTTGGGGTCACCCATCATAGCACCATAAGCCAGGAGGTGCTGGGCAGCTCAACGGGCATTCAAGGCATCCCATTTCTCAGCATCCAGAGTGGTCTGGGAACGGAGGGTCAGAAAGTCCAGAAGAGAATGGAGCCACTGCTTTTGACACAGAGGACTCCATTCCCTGGCAGATGCTCCTGTCAAGGCCAAAGCCCTGGACTTGAGAGGCATGCAGCTGCCCTTCAGATGGTCAGTCCCCTACCTGGCTGCTCTGGAGCACTGCTGATAGTGAAGGGGTGCCACTCATACCGGGCGATGACCGGAATGTTCAGGTACACAAAGTCGCCAGGTTTGTAGTGGAAAAAGGGGGGCCTCTGAATCACCAAATGAGTCACCTGGATTTTAAAAGAAATAACATGGGGACACACATGGTTTCTTCTAGTAAGGATTCATTGGGCAATTAGGGAAAAGGCCTAATTGTTCCTTTTCTAGTCTCACCAGCAAGTTATCTATGCTGATACCCATTTCTCTTTACTTTGCCATTTGTGGAACCCACCTTGGAGGGTAGAAGGTTGACTTCCACAATGTACAGCCCACCGACCCGTGACAAAGTGGCTGCAAAGGCTTTCTCTCCCAGGAAGAGAGACCCAGGGATCACAAACCACTTCCAGAAATTAGCACCGTGAACAATCAGCAAAACCCAGATGGGGATGTAGAAAAGGTGAGTCCAGTAGAAGACCTGCGGGTGACAAAGGAAGGGGCACATTTTGGAGAGCAAAATGAAGTTAGGCCGATGGAAGTTGCCGTTGTCACAGTCAGTCTGTGCAATCCTCTTGCAGCAGCTAACCAGGTAGTCCACTGTTTCTTCAGTTTCTTTGCAGAGGCAGCGCTTGCCCTCTGTTGCTGTCTTCTCAATTCTAGCTTTGTATGATTATTGGCCACATAGCCAGGTAGTAGTTTAAACTGCGTTGGCATTTTCAGCCACCTATTGAATCTTTCCCAAGGATAGGCAATTTGTAAGCTGTTCCAAATAAAGCTGCCTCTTTTAATGGACCGATGGTGATTTTATCAATGCCAAAGGTCTTCAAGTGATGCTCCAGAAATTTTGGTGGTATTATTATTATTATAGAATTGTATCACAGCGGCCAGTTGTTTCGCCGGATTTGGCATTGGTTACTAGTCGGGCCCCACCCAGGGGCCTAGGACGTCATAACGTATTTTCGTAATATGCGTGCAGTTCCAAGCAGTGCGGCTTTTTGCATTTGACTGATGGTGATTTTGTCAATTTTTAACTGTTTCAAATGTAATTCCAGTGCTTTTAAAATAGCACCCAGTGTGCCAATTACCACTGGAATTACCACTGCTGGTTTGTGCCACAGTCGTTGAATTTCGATTTTTAAGTCCTGTTATTTTGCGATTTTTTCATGTTCCTTCTCGGCGACCCTGCTATCACCTGGTATTGCGATGTCTATGATTGTGACCTTATTTTTCTCAACCAGTGTGATGTCTGGTGTATTATGCGCCAGTATTTTGTCTGTTTGTATACGGAAATCCCACAAGAATTATTATTATTATTATTATACAATTGTATCACAGCGGCCAGTTGTTTTGCCGGATTTGGCATTGGTTACTAGTCGGGCCCCACCCAGGGGCCTAGGACGTTGTAATGTTGTTTATTATTATTATTATTATTATTATTATTATTATTATTATTATTATTATTATTATTATTATTAGGGTTAGTCATACAATCAGCCAGTTGTTTAGACTGGATTTGGCATTTTTATCCACCTATTGAGTATCTTTGTCAACTCAAGACAGTGAAGATACCTAACACTCCTGCTCCCTATTTCCTCCACAACCGAAACCCTGTAAGGTAGACTGAATGGAGAGAGAGGGACTGGTCCAAAGTTATCCAGCCCACATTCATGCCTGAGGAGGCCTAGAACCCACCGTCTCCATCAAGTGAGCTTTCTTGGTTTAGCCATCATGCTTTTTCCAAGGCTGCATTTTGCTGCTAAGGCCTTGCTTTGGCAAACATCTGGCTCTCTTTCTGGATAGGTAGGCATACTAGCAAGCAAAGTACTGTGCAAATGGGGAGACTATTGGGACTAACGGGGACTCTGGGGAGCGATGCTCATCTCCATTTCAAGGCCATTGAGCCAACACAAGGCCATGTGGCCATCATGACATCAGGGAGTGCTGTTATCTTCCCACCGAAGTGGTGGTACCTATTTATCTATTCATGCTTTGGAAGTGCGATGTTGGCAGGAGCTGGGGTGAGGATGGGAGCTCACCTCATTGTGTGGTGTTTGGGTCTTGAACCTGGACTGCCAGCTTTCCAGCCAACAAGCCCAGTGTCTCAACCACCATGCACCACCCTTTGCGGGATGAAAAAAGGGCAAAATAAGCAAAGAAGGCAAGGGAAGGCTGAGCATGTCACCTCAAAATGACCACTCCTGCGGACCAAGGTAGTGGAACACACGAGCATCAGGGAAGTGAGGAGCTGCAGGAGAAGACCCGTCAGAGAGGCAGTTCCATGAATCCATCCAATGCCAGGGCGGGTGGTGAAAAGGTATTCCCAGAGACAATACCCTCCTTTGGCCTGAGACAGCCTCACTAGGATAAAGGGAAAGACTGGATAAGTAACTCCTTAAAACAGCCTTTTGCATTATGGGGGCAATGCTGGATTGCTCAGGTGTGGTGGCTCCCGGTCCATTTTGGGTCCTAAATTCAGAATGCTGTTTCTGACTATTAAAACCTTCATGTCTTAGGACCAGGTGCTTAAAAGTTTTGCTGGCTACCAGTTAAACATATTATTAGCAGGACAGATCACATCTTAAGTGAGACAGGGACTTCTTTGTAATGGCACCATAGCTGCTAGAGTCAGAGAGATCCCCTCTTGTTTTAGAGGTGAGGTAGAGGAAGATGGAAGGGAGAAGGAGAGAGGGTAGGAAGGGGAAGAGAGGAGTAGGGGAGAGGAAAGGGAAGATGGAAGGAAAGGAGAGAGGAAGGAAGTAGAGAAGGGAGGGAGGGAGAAAAGAAAGAGAAAAAGAAGGTGGTGTCAAAACAGGGGGATGGTAAACAAAGCAACCCAAACGGTATGTTATAAATGGAATGACAAATGTATAAGAATGATGAATGTAAAAAAGAATAATAACTATGTGAATGTATACCTATAATTGTATATGGAGAACAAAAAATAAACAACTTTTTTTTAAAAAAAACCTTGGTTTAGAAATTTTAGACCCTGCCTGAACTTGCTATAACTTTGTGTTGTTTTAGGCATCCGTGGCTAAATGTATTTTTATTTTTCTATTTCTATTTTAAATGTGTCATAATTTTTATAAAGTGCTCTGGGATAGCAATGAAAGCAATTAAATAACAGAAGAAAAACATATGAAACAGAAAATCTGAGCAGCATTTACCAAAATTGATGATGTGAGCTCCCATGTGGAGGAGAGTTAGAGCACCCACTATGTATCCCATCAGCTGATGCAGGATGACGTTCAGGTCCAGGGGCAAAACTTTAGCTATCCAGGTGGTCCTTAGCCAGGTGAGAGATCGGCGTAACATCAACACCTGGGGACGCAGGGCGGGTGGGGTGAAGAAAACAGCTGAATTGAGAGGGGCAGAAATGTTCATCCTTCTTTAAAAAACGATGCATGCAAAGCCATCATTCTGGTGGCTTTGAGCAAAAATGGGCCATTGCAAAGTTATAATTTAAAACAAGCTTGGATTTCCTACTGAACAGCAGTTGCAATGCTGTTTTCCTCCGGAAGCCCTTCTCCAACTTTCCCTGATCACCGCCTTGACCGGTTGGGATGTGGGATGCAGCCCATTCCTCACCAGTATGAATGCGCAGTTGAAGTTCAGGCACTGCCCACAGCCTCTGGCCACCACGATCCAAAGGCCAGAGCCAGCCTGCTTTAGGGCAGCCAAGGTGAAGAGGATAATGTTCACACATGCATAGCTACCCAGCAGAAGAAGCTTGTTCTTGTTGTTGTACCAATATACAGGACTCAGGATGTGTGGGATTTGGCTCTTCCGGGGAGCTGTGGGCGGCTTTAGCCAACTTGCAGCACTGAAAGAGAAAGGAGAGAGGAGCTAGTGAAGTTTTCAGGGCTTTTCAACATCCAGAGGGATACAGGAAGACTCAACACACAGAAGCCCAAAGGCTACTCTTCCCCTAAGTGCAGGGCAGGAAGCCATTCCTGAAGTCTTACTGATTAAGATTTAATAAATAAAAGCCCATGTTTTCTTGGCACATGTAATCTGGTTGATTAATATTCTTAGGGGTGTAATGATACACAGATATATCAGGGGTGGATTTCAGACGGCTTTACTGCTGGTTTGCTCGTGCGCACGTGTGCATATGCGCACTGGATGCATGCTGTGTGCACATGCGCAGTTCAATGGAAATTGTTCTGCGCATGCACAGAACTAAAAAAAGAGATGCCAATGGCGGTGACAGGGGAACCAGTACGGGGGCGTGGCCAGCCTGGTTGCTGCCGGCTCTGCGACCCAGGCTGTCATTCCACTACTAGTTCAGCCAATGGTTGTGGAGGTTAGCATGCTGTATGAAAGCTTTCAACATGAGACGCTACCTTTGAACTTCCAGGTTGTTCAACCTGATCCTGGCTGCAGAATTCCCCGGCTTCAGTCCTTTCTGTAACAGTTGTGATGGCTTTCTCCCAGACTCTGAAAAGGGAGCTTTCAAAGCGTTCCTGAAACCATCCTAATGGATTTTATTAGGCTTCTTTCAACCTCACCAAATGAGTTGCTGCCATTCCAGGGTGAGAAAAGGATTCACTTATAGGTTGGAAACGAGTGGCTGATTTCCAGTTACTGTTCTACAGGTACTATTAGCAAGAGGGTCTTGTTCCCCCTCAAGGCATCACTACCCTTCAGACACTATAAGGGTCCAATCCAATCATCTATGTTGCATTTAGAAAGAGGTGCCACTTCAGTCCCAGGTCCAGCTTCAAGGGGCAGTTCAGTCAAAGCTTCCTGCCAACATCCCCTTCTCCCCACATCCCAAAACTCCCCTTGGGGATGTTTCTCAGATTAAGGAACAAGCAATTGGATAACAGAATACCAGAACAACAGATTTCAATGACTTCTCTCTTCACCTGCACTCCAACTACCAAAGCTGTCATGGTAGTGAAAAGATGATTGCTACAAGATAGCACCTTAGGTGACAGAAACTCAGCCCAGGACAAATACACTATATTGCCAAAAGTATTCGCTCACCCATCCAAATAATCAGAATCAGGTGTTCCAATCACTTCCATGGCCACAGGTGTATAAAATCAAGTACCTAGGCATGCAGACTGTTTTTACAAACATTTGTGAAAGGATGGGTCCCTCTCAGGAGTTCAGTGAATCCCAGCGTGGAACTGTGATAGGATGCCACCTGTACAACAAATCCAGTCGTGAAATGTCCTTGCTCCTAAATATCCCACAGTCAACTGTCAGCTGTATTATAAGAACGTGGAAGTGTTTGGGAATGACAGCAACTCAGCCATGAAGTGGTAGGCCACGTAAACCCGTCCAACATCAGTGTGTGACCTCACAAATGCACTTCTGGAAGAATGGTCAAAAATCCCCATAAACACACTCCTGAACCTTGTGGACAGCCTTCCCAGAAGAGGTGAAGCTGTTATAGCTGCAAAGGGTGGACCAATGTCATATTGAACCCTATGGATTAGGAATAGGATGTCACTTACAGTAAATTCAAATGCGAGTAAAGGCAGGTAAGCGAATACTTTTGACAATATAGTGTATATAACTATCAGAAACCAAAAGGAACGGATGAACCAGCTGAAGTTTGTCAATCATCTTCATGATCCTGATAGGTCCATAGAACTGGGATGGCACAGAGCATGAAATGTCCTTCATCGGAAATGACTGATGTTGACTGGATTCAAAATACCTGATTGTTAAATTCTCCATGATTTCTGGAAAACGCTGCAGTTCCCCTCGGAGCTCCTCAAAGGTTATGGATCCACTGTTATCAGAGTCTGCTGACTCAAAAAGAGCCATTGTCAGGTGATCTAGCTTCTCTTCAGGCAAAGATATTGAGCTCTCTTTCAGGCATGATTTTAAGACCAGGCGTAATTCATCGGGTTCAATGGAGCCGCCACCTGTAAGAAAACAAATCCGCTTGGCTTGGTGTAAGTTCCTATAACAGTCCGTCCTTGATCTGGGGGGTAAAAACTTACACCCCTCAGAGAGGGCCCGCAATTTGGGGGTCCTCCTGGATTCGCAGCTGACACATCTGTCGGCTGTGACCAGGGGGGCCTTTGCCCAGGTTCGCCTGGTACACCAATTGCGGCCCTACTTGGACCGGGGGGCACTTCAAATGGTCACTCAGGCCCTTGTCACCTCAAGGCTCAATTATTGCAATGTGCTCTACATGGGGCTACCCTTAAAAAGCATTCGGAGACTACAACTAGTCCTGAATGCACCCGCGCAAGCGATATTGGGTATACCGAGATACACCCATATTACACCTGTCCTCCGCGAGCTGTACTGGCTGCCAATTGGTCTCCGGACGCAATTCAAGCTGTTGGTTATTACCTTTAAAGCGCTTCATGGCTTAGGACCAGCCTATCTGCGAGACCGCCTACTGCCACACACCTCCCAATGGCCGATAAGATCCCACAGGGTGGGCCTCCTTCGGATACAGTCAACCGGACAGTGTCGGCTGGCAGGCCCCTGGAGGAGAGCCTTCTCTGTGGCTGCTCCGACCCTGTGGAATCAGCTACCCCCAGAGGTCCAGACCTTACCCACTCTCATGGGCTTCAGGAAAGCCGTTAAAACCTGGCTGTTCTGGCAGGCCTGGGGCTGTTGACCTTAGTGTTAAGGTCCAGCCCCGATTAGAACGTATGTGTGTTGTGAATTTTAAATTATTTTTTTATTTTGCTTTTCTTTTTTCTTCTTTCACTGTAAGCCGCCCGGAGTCCTCTGGGATTGGGCGGCCTATAAATTTAATAGATGAAATGAAATGACAGGTTTTATGTGCTCACCTGCTGCCTCTGTGGCCCGGTTCACGGTACTGGTCTGTCTCCCAAGGGTTGGGGACCTCTACTCTAGATTAAACTGGGACCTATTCTTTATACTCTTTGCATAGTATTTCAGAATCAATCGTCTTTCCCCAATAGAGTCTAACTCCTTGCTGATCTTACAAATGAGCAGCCTATCTCATAATCTAGGTATGATGGTTTAGTCCAGTATTTGAAGATTTCTCTCAGATACAGAGATCACAATCAGAACTTTTTGTCGTTGAGAGTTGACAAGGGTTTCTGCATCAATTGATAAGTGGCATTTCTTGAATTTTTCAGTGTTCATTACTCAAAGGCACTAGATCTGCTGATAAAAATACACAGCTTTAATACCATCCCAGATACAAAAGTAGGAGCGCTGGAGGCTATTCTAGGAGGCACAACTGTTGGCAGCCAAACATGGGCCTGGAAAGCAAAATCTCATTTTGATAAAACACGGATTATCGGATTCATCCGTTTGGAATTTTACCATCCACATCGTAGACCTGAAAGAGGAACCGGAGCTTGTCGGTTTCACTCCCATGGATCAGCAGTTTTAAGGTGTTCAGGAGCTCATCCAGGCTGATGGTTCCACTTTCATCGGAATCAAACAAAGCGAAGAACCGGTCACCAAAAAAAGACTGTGAGAGAGGAAGTTGGAGAAGGTTTGAGAGTTAGAGGTGAGCTCCAGAAGTTTCTATTGTCTTGAGGCTTTGATTTAGAAATAAGTGATCCAATCTCTGAAACACTAAATGACAGGGGTTATGTTCATTATTGACCATGATAAATACAACTGTATAAACCTGCCTTGAGATTTGTTTGTGGAGATTCTCAGTCATCCAGGTCACAGTTATCTCAAAGGTGCCTTTTTTTCCCTCCTTCAAAAGGCAACTGGACTGTTTTTTTCCTTGTGGAAGAAGAAGAAAATGTTTCGCTTCTCATCCAAGAAGCTTCATCAGTTCTGGGAAGGATGTAAGGATAGGTACTGACAGTTGAGACTGGATGGTGGTGGTGGGGAATGGAAGAATCGATTCCTTTGACATGCTTGTTTCTTGCAGACGTTTCATTACCCAAACTGGGTAACACCATCAGTGCTAGTAAGGAGCACTGTTTGCTGTCAGTTTTTATATTCTAGTGGCTTGTGTTGGTGGGGGCGGTCTTAGAGATTCTTGGATTGAGCTGTTTGATGTTTGCTTCTTTCTTCCTTACATTATGTGTTGTAGATGACTCCTGTTTTTTTCTTTTGGAGTTGTTGGGTCTTTTGGTCTGCTTAGGATGTTTTGAAGGGTTTTAATTAAGCCAACTAACTTTAGTTAAACCAACTAGTGGGCTACTTCTGTGTGGTTGAAGTAGCCTGCTGGTGGTTTCTGAGATATTCTGAAATATTCTCAATGTATGGTAGTATAATTCTTTTTAGGGTTTGGGTTGGTTGTGCTATATACAGTCCATACATCAAGAATATCTCACAATATCTCAGAAACAACCAATAGTACTTAGACTTACATACTGTTTTACAGTGCTTTACAGCCCTTTCTAAGAGGTTTACAGAACCAGCTTATTGTCCCCAACAATCTGAGTCCTTGTTTTACTGATCTTGGAAGGATGGAAAGCTGAGTCAACCTTGAGCCTGATGAGATTTGAACTGCCAAATTGCAGGCAGCCAGCAGGCAGCAGAAGTAGCCTGCAGTACTGCATTCTAACCACTGCTCATCAGACTACTACAACCATATGGAATCAGCATAGCACACGAGCCAACTAAAGCTACTACAATGTAAGAATTGCAACAACTACTGTGTAGGACAAACAGGCAGAAGACTGGCAGAATGCATCCACGAATACCAACTAACAGTCAGAAGACATGAAAAATCTTAAATTTCACAACATATAGATAGATTTAATCATAGTCTCAATTGGGAAAATGTGACCATCCTAGACCAAACCAAGTCCCCAAACACCAGGGAATTTCTAGAAGTCTGGCATGCTGACAAATCAGCCATCAATAGATGCATAGATATTAACAACATCTATTGACTATGCAAAAGAGAGAATCAGCTGCCCCAAAAAGAAACAGAAAGACCCAAGCATCTCTCTATCAGCAATCAGCACCCAGATCAGCATAGATTAACTCCAAGGTTAACATTTGACCAAAAATCAAATAAATAATACCCCAATCAAGAAACTGCCAAATACCCAACAGCAAACAGCCCAGTCAGAGAATATCTAAGACCATCCCACCAAAGCTGACATTGGATAGGCTATAAAACTGACAGCAAATAGCTCTCCTTACTAGCACGGAAGGTGCTACCTAGTTTGGTTAATGAAACGTCTGCAAAAAAACGACCAAGCTCAGAGAGCAGCAGGAGGGGCACTTCATGTCGACCTGGAGCCAGAAATAGTCTCCTTTATTAGAATTGATTGTGGGAGGGGGGTAATCAAAGGATGATATTTCTTTGCAGTCATCTGATCATTTGCTCTGAGAGCTTTTGAGGCCATTTGAGGGTTTACCTGTGCCCTCAATATCACCTGAATGAGGGTGCAATTGGTTGTGGGATCTTCTTGGAACAGCTGCAAGGACCGTGTTGTAAACTGGAGATAGGTGGTATCTATCCCTCCCCCTCTGTTGAGGGAGGGGTGTTCAATTCCAACATAGATGGATTCCTTCCAATCCCCCTCCCTGCCATCAGAACTGGTAAGTTTCTTGGATGAGAAGTGAAATGTTTTCTTCTTCTCCCGCAAGGAAAAAACAGTCCAATTGCATTTTGAAGAAAAAATTGCACCTTTAAGGTGCTTTTTTGAGGCTTGTAGTATATGTTCCAGACAGATTAACAACTATAGCTCTCTAGTCTAAGAATGCAAACAAATGAGAAAGGCAGATGTATTAGTCAAGCATCTATATACGGATAAAACTCTTGTCTCTGTAAGTGGCTGAAACAGGGCACATGATAGGCCAAAAGATTTTCAACAAACAGGCTAAGTCACAAAATGCACCCAAAATCTAGGACTCATGACTTCCGTGGAATTGAAATTTCATAAAACTTTTTATGACAAAAATTGTCATAAGGATTTATGACATAATACAAAATGTCAAAAAATAATTCCTGTGGCTCACTGCTAATGTTTAACATATATTATGTATATAACATAAATTAGGCTTCCTTCAAGGCAGATGCATCTCTGAATAGCTCCCAGAATTTTTAAGAATTCTTTCAGTCCCGTAGAAGTTCTCCCTTGTTGAAGGCGTTGAGGAATAGTGAGGAAACCTCCCTGAAATGGTGAGCCCAGCAGTCACAGGTTGCCTAGTATTAAATTAGAGACTCACAGAAAAGCTTGAGTAGAGTCCAAATCAAGATGAAAAAACCCGCCTCATGTTTTAAACCCCTCCTATTCCGTGTGTTCCTCAACTCTCTTGACTTTCCATCTGAGTGGTCCTTCGTTCCCTACTCTAAGGCTTCTTGGACTTCCGCTAAGATCAATGGTAAATTGATGGAGACTCTGCAAAATGCTTGTATTTTCTGTGAATTATAGATGGGCACTTCCCCACATTTTATGTTTTTGGTTAATTGTTTTAATTATTTCAATATTTAATATAAGTGTCAAAGTTGTTTTAACTTGTGAGCTGTTCAAAATCACATAAGTGAGATAGGCAGCTATAGAAATTGGAATAAATAAATAAATGTTTTAAAAAATCTGTCGTTCCCCCCCCCCCCCTTCGATAGGTCTCTCGACTTTAAGTAGCGTATCAAATACATGGATCAATTCTTCAATTCTATCAAGGAAGAGAGGAAATAAAATATTGCTGTACGTTTTGCTTGCAACAGTGGTCATTCCGAGCTGGGGCACATCTCTGTCACCCACACAGCTCAGTCAGACACAACTTGCCTCCTTCACTTTAAGTGCTGTTTTGAATTGTTCCAAGTTGATTTCTTTATTGTCACCAGCAATATTCTCAAACTGCTTGGCTACCCACATGAGCCACTTTGTGTTGTCTTCCAGGTTCATGGTTGTTAGTCCTACAAGATAGATAACAAAATAACAGAGTTGAAAGGGACCTTGGAGATTTTCTAATCTAGTCCAATCCCCCAAAGAGTTTTGGGAAGCAGGAGACCCTAAACCAACCTCTTTCTTGAAATCTTCCAGAGCTGAACCAACCACAACTTCTGAGGTAAGCCATTCCACTAATTAATTGTTCTTACTTCAGGACATTTATCTTTACTTCTAGGTTCAATTTCTCTTTCATAAGTTTCTATCCATCACTTCTTGTCCTGTCCTCAAATGATTTGGAGATTAGATTGACCGCCTCCTTTCTGTGCTAGCCCCTGAAATAGAAGTCTGCTGGTATGTTACCTAGTCCTTCTCTTTGCTAGACCAGACCGGTTCCTGCAATCATTCATATGTATCAGCCTCCAGACTCCTAATTGTTTTTGCTGCTCTTCTCTGCAATCTTTCTAGTCTCAACATCTTTTTTGTACCCTGGTGACCAGAACTGGATGCAGTATTCCAAGTGTGGTCTTATCAAAGCAGTATGTAGGGGTATTAATAGTTCTCATGATATTTGTAGGGTATTAATAGTTCTCATGATATTGATGGTATCCTCTGTTGATGGAGCCCAGGATTCAATTGCCTTTTTGGCAGCTATAGCATACAGCACACTGCCGGCTCAGTGGTTGTCTACTAGGACTTCTAGATTGTTTTCACAGCTCTTGCTGTTGAGCCACCTTTATTACTCTTGTGCATTTGGTTTTCTTACCCAAGTTTAAAATCTTACTTTTCTCACCACTGAATTACGTTTTGTTGGCTAGGTTCCAGCGTTCAAATCAGTCAAGATCTTTCTGGTTCTTGAGCTTCTCTTCTAAAGTTTTGTCTATTCCCCCCAGCTTGGTGTCATCTGAAAATGTGATGGGTTTCCCTTTTATCTCATCTAAATTGTTTATACAGTAAAGATGGCTTTACTGGGCCTAAGAAGAAGCATGGGGTACCCCACTTCAGAAGATGTGCTATAGTTCTGTTGAGGACCACACATCAAGTGCAGTTTGTCAGTCAGTTATGAATCCATTTGCTGGTGATGCAGTCCATCCCACATCTTATCAAGAAGTACAGGCTGTAGTCTACTTTGCCAAATGCCTTATCAAAGTCCAAGTATATTACACAGGCAACATTTCAGGTCAACTAGTCACTCTTATTCTGCAATAAGAATTTAATTTTTGGAAATCGAGGTCCATACATTTTCAAGTGGCTAAGGTTGAGAAACTGCACTGTACTGCAAATGAATAAAAATATGAATATAAAGGAGATAGAAAATTCAGTTGGGACTAAGCTTCCAGGCAAGAACATCAGAAGATGCTGGATTCTGATGAAAACTCAAGTGGTTGCTTAGTGCAGAGGAGCTATTCTGAGGCTCATCAAGAGACCATGATGCTCACATCTGCTTTTCATTTTTACTGGAACCGGATGAGGCCAGCTCCAGCTTCACAAGAAGGCTGATTAGGAACTGACTAGGAGTGACAAATTTTAGGAGACACCGAAATTGAAAAGAGTTCAGAAAAACACAGAAAAAAGAAAAAAGCAGTAATGGTGCACTGTCTGAGCCAGCATACCCATTCAAGAGTTTATGATGGCACAGTGGTTAGAATGCAGTACTGGAGGTGATCAAGGTTGACTCAGCCTTCCATCCTTCCGAGGTCAGTAAAGTGAGGACCCAGTTTGTTGGGAGCAAGATACTGACTCTGTAAACCACTTAGAGAGGGCTGTGAAGCACTATATATGGTCTAAGTGCCACATATAATTTATACTTTAAATAGGACAAGGTCCAAGAAAAGAAAAAGCAATGTTTGAGGCTGAAAATTATGTGTAAAAAACTTGAAGGAAAAAAGAAACAAGAAGCCATCTTTTTGAAATTCCTAACCGAACTGGAAGATGGGCCAAAGTTGTAGGGTGCCAGAATATGACTTTGACTCAGGTGCCAAAATGGCTAGCTGGCCCTGGACAAGGCTGAGGGTCAGTCATTAGAAACTTAGTCCAGACCAAATTAGAGGCACGAGCTGAATGGGTTATAAACTGGCTGCATCCTTGCGCCTTGGATGCTGAATGTATTAAGGGCCCATTTCCTGGTTTTATTGTTAACTGGCCTAGTATCTTAGCTGGTTCATATATTTATTTTGGAAATGTTTTAAATTTCTGTTTATATGTTTTATTGATTTAATTGTAGTAAGTTTTTTTTTATTATAAGCCATCCAGACTCATTTATTGGGATGAGCAAGTATAGAAATTGGATGAACAAACACACCCCTACGTGGTCCGAATAGCAGTCTGCCTCGTCATGAGAATGTAGGTAGCTGCTGTCCTTCGTTCTCTCTGGATTACCCACCAAGGGATTCCTGCAGTCTGTTCCATATTGGGCTTCCTTTGGCAAAAATCTACAAACCTCAGGAAGGGCTTCAAATGTTTAAGGCTCTCTTTGGGTCGCCTTGTTGGCATCTCTTCTCTTTATGGATACTGCGGAATTTTCAGATCCTTCAATACCTGAAAGTTTCCTCTTCTCATAACAAGCATTCTGGATCCTGAGATTGTCTTTCAAAGCTGTTAGATTTATTTAATCCATTGATTTAATGCCCACTCATCAGGCAGTGCTTGGTGGCTTATGAGAGCGTTAAAACATTAACATTGGAAGAAAATAAAAAAAGAAAATCATAGCAATAAAATGACCACATCCAGGGAAATGCAGGTCTCAGGTTTCTTAAATCTAACTCTTATTGTTTTCTCCACGTCTTCCCCACCCCACTTAAATTTGAGCTGCTTTGACTACTACTGACTAGATAGGCTAACTGACAGTAGCAGCTTTATGGCTCTGGGCCATTTCATTGAATCACCTTCTAAGATCTTTTGTTTGCTCCCTTTGGTGCGTTGTAAGAACATAGATGAAATGTGTGTAGGTGGCAGATGAAACGACCGCAGCTGCCAAAGAGGGTTGAGCTTCATCATTCTTTTCTAGGGTTGTGAAGTCAGGGTGGCAGCTGTGACCACACAACTGAACCTTACCTCTGTATGGGACTTTGATCACAAGATTGCCAACCCTCTTGGTATTTTCCACTCCTCCCCCAGGACATTCCTACTTTTGATTCTCCAGGTGTTAATATTCTATAAACTAATGGTTATTCTACACACACACAGACCTTCATCAAGAGAAAAACCTAGGATGCAGAGAGTCAGATGACACAGACAATACCAATAAGTTAACATTGCATCAACTCTACAGGACAGATCCTGTGAGAACTTTCAGGACTTTCCATTTGGGTCTTATGGATTGCAACTGTAAGAAATTACTATAGTACATGATTCATGGGAAGTGTCTGTTCAATCCCATGATTTGATTGGCAAATTTTGGAAATGTTAACCATAATGGAGTGCAGAGAGCAAGAGAGCCCAGGATTCTAGGGTTGGGGCTGGAATGACCAAAGGGAGAATAAAGAAGAATGACAATGTCTCTTGGTCTTGACACCTTATCACTTTTGGCTCACAGTCCGCTTGGAAACCACAGCAGAAGCATAAAGACTACAGGGATCACCCCAATGGAACTTCACAAAGGTCACTCACAAATGTGAATTTAATGAGGTGTTTTATTTCAACAAATAATGGTAAGAGTGACTAAAATCTTCATAGCATTTGTCGCTCCAGCTGAGAATCTTATGGACAAAGTTTGCATTCCACACTGTAATTGTCAGGAGATTAGAGAAAGCATTTTTCTTTGTTGTCATTGTTGATTTCAATCAATTTGGTTAACATTTTATCTCTTGGTATTTGCTGTGTAATTTACAGCTAAATAATGCTATTCTTATTTATATAGTTTCATCTTATTGCCATTTTTACATCATTATTTTGAGACTATATATTAGATTCTGTCTGTGAGCAGGGACTATTCTAACTGCCACATTCCCTCCATGAATTCATTCCTAATGCTGAGGGGATTGTGTACTGCTTAAATTAGTACAACTATAGAGCCATAATATCCATATTTTCTCTCCCTCAGAAAAGGAGCACAAGAATTCCGCTTCCCTTTCTGGACAAATTCTACTTGTAGAACAACAAACTCAAAACAAAACTGCTACTGTACTTCAAAATTATGAACAAGGGACTGCAACAGACATGTGAAAAACAGGGGAGTTCCCACTTCAATTTGTGATCTGCTGGGCATTTTGGAAACTCTAACCCAGCCCAGAAGACACCAGGTCCAGATTAGGTACTGTGGGATGACCAAATGGGAAGTCACTGCACAGAGCTCAGGTTCAAAGCATTCCATGCTGAAAGCTGCAGCAACTTTGAGAATGAGACATTTTGTGCAGTGAAAAATATTACAAAGATGGTCATTTTGTACATGCAAAATCAATTGCTTTGCCTCTATGTAGCTTGGAAGAAAGCCAGAGTTTTCAAAGAAAGATGATACTGATTTTTTTCTTAAAAAACTCAATTATTTAAGCACTTTGATCATTTACGTCATGTGAAAATCTTCTCACAAAGTCAAGTAATAACATAATCTTTCACAAAATATGCTCCATTTTCCTTCTCATGGAAAATGCCCAAATAGGCGGTTTTGAACTTTGCTCAAATCACAGAATTGGCAGAATTAATTGAAACTTCCTACCCAAAGGCTGCAGCTTTCTCTCACTCATCTCAGCTGAATCCATGAGACTCAAATCACATTTATTCTGAAGAAAAAGACTTAGAGTAAACGAGTCTGGATAATTCAGACACAAAATGCAAATGCATTGAAAAAGGTAGGAAAGGATTACCTGAAATTCCTGTGCCAGAGGCTTCTTTGTCTAGCTTCTTGAAAACCTTCCCAAAATAATTTATAAAACTTCTTTTAGACACATATAAGAAGACATGAAGTATGCTGAACTAAATATCGTCGTGTAGCATTCAGTACCTGCTCTGCAGTAGTCAGCCACACTCCCCTGTTCAAGAGAGGCTTGCTTAAATTCATGCTACACTCCTGTAACAGGTGCTGCTGACTAGCTAAATGCAAAAGCCACTCAGGGGAGGCCAAAACATAATTAATTCAGATAATACTTTTCAATAAAAAAACAAAGCTTCTTTGTTCAATTGATTTGTTCTTCATTGAACTGAGTAACACGGCAAAAGGACCAAAAATAATTGGTGTTCTACATGAGCATAAATCTTTTTAACATTTCAAATAAAGTTCCATAGAATCTCTTTCCCTGGATTACATTATTCATCTTGAAGTTTAGTGTCTTAAAAGATGCATATCTCACTTTACTGCTATCTGTTTAGGCTTAATGCAGGGGTGTCAAACTCAATTTCATTGAGGGCTGCATCAGGGTTACGTTTGACCTCGGAGGGGCAGGGCGAGGAGGGCATGGACAGCGTGGGCGTGGCTAGCTCGACGTCACTTGTGTCAGGGGCACCTGTGGTGCCCCAAGCAATCTGCCAGCGAAAATGAGCTCCTCAGTTCTGTTTTTGGCTGTGCCGGCCTCCTGAAACCCTCTGCCAGCGAAAACAGAGGTCACATGCGGCCCTCCGAAGCTCTATTTTTGCTAGCAGAGGTACCGTGGGCCGGTCCTTCGCTGTTTTCAGGGTGGCCCTGGGGGTCAGATCTAAGCACCCCATGGGCCGAATCCAGCCCCTGAGCCTTGAGTTCGACATCCCTGGTTTAACACATATCCAATGTATAAGTTTTTTTATCCTATTAAATATGGATTAATGAGGCTATCAGCAAGATAGCTGTCCACAAATAGTCTTCTGGGTTCCTTTTCTGAGAACAAAGAACAATGAATAATAACCATCAATCCCAGAAACAGCTGCCAACTTCCTAGACCCTCTTCTTACGGTCATTCATTCAGCAAGAGCTATAAATAATCATTCAGTTAATCCAATGACAAGAACAGGATTTTCTGAAATGATCTTTAACATACAACTGTTAAATTAATTCTTTGTTTCTCAATCTTTAATAATAGATATCAATTCAAAGAAAAAATGAAAACAAAAATATTTAAAAACAACCATTTAATTTTGGGCATGAAAAAGGCTACAGGTGTATTTCAATAGCTGTTACAATTAAGATACCAGACCTCTTGATTGTTCATAAAAACCTACAGTACCAAGGAGTAAACGTATCTTAAGAGGCTCTTTTTTCCTTCATGGCTTGTCTTACGAGCTCCATGTCTTTCTGTAACAAATGCTTCAAAATCTGTTTACTTTGTTTTTTGGGATTTCCGCAAAAAACACTCTTTATGGCATCCAGGACATCCATTGATCTTTCAACCATATCCTGAGCCATCTTTTTATGTGGTGAATTTTCTGCATATTCTGTTAATTCGGGGCTAAAGCCATATAATAAATTAATAAATGCTTTTAATTTCCCCATTTCTTTTTCGGTGTCTTCTGCTTTCTTTTCCAGAGACTCAGATGCAGGCAAAACGATCTCCACTTCCGATACTGATGTAGCTGTTGATGGGGAAGGAGATGTCGTGACGGCTGGAGGTGTTGATGGGGAAGGAGTGATCTCTATATCCAGCTTTATTTCTGTCTCAGATGCTTCGGATGAGAGGGAGGAAGGCAGCTCTATGTCCAGCTTCATTTCTGTTACAGGTGGAGCTGTTGATGGGGGATTAAGAAGCTCAATGTCAAGTTTCATCTCCTGCTCCTTCTTCTGCAACAGCTTCCTCTCTGCCTCCCCTGCTAATTCCAGAGCATTTTTTAAGTAACCCTCAGCTTCCTCAACATACTCATGAAGAGCTGGGTCTTCTTTAACAGAGGATGGTGCATTCTTAATGGTTTTAATTAGTGTATCAATTGCTTCTAAGATGTCTAAGCCTCTAGACTCATGATGAGTCAACTTCACTGGAAGGCTTTTGTGCTGTAGTTCATTATTGTCTAGCGTCCTATGTAACTTTTGTACATTTCTTAGAGATTCCACTAGACTAGCCAAGGCTCCATTTGTTAACTGATCAAAATTCTTACCTTCTTTCTTAGTGGTTGATTCTTTTTCCAACTGAATGGAAATAGTGCTCAGTGTGTCTCCTGGAGTTGACTCTTCAGAAATCAGAATAACAGACTCACTTGTCTCATGTGGGAGGTTTTCTGAGGGACTTGGGTGCAGGATAACAGATGCAGATGAGTCATTTCTGAGTTTCCAAAAGGCTGTTGTAGTTGGAGTATCCGTTCTCATCAAGGCAATTGACTGGGACTTCTCACTTTGGGGGTGCACATTTACCCAAACAGTGTCCACTGCTACAGATGGAGAAGTTGCCATTTCGGGTGCCAAAAAAGTTGGAGGGGGTTCAGTTGACAATACAACTTCTGTGGGGATATTTTTTACCACATCTTGCAAAAGATTCACAAGATCATTCAAAGTTTGCTCTTCCTTTTTTGCTGCAGTTTCACCTGTGTTGGAAAGTTCTGTGAAGCAGAAAATAAAACCATTAAATGTATACCTTGTTTACTTTTTTGTCTTCTGAAAAAGAAACAGCTTTTATAAACATGTCTGCACTGCTACATACCACAATTTGAAAGAACTCAGTGTTTCATTAATAACCGTTCCTAGTTTAAATCCAGATGAAATTATTTGAATTCTGTTATGTTTTATGGCTTAGTGATATATTCTGCTACCAGAAGGGCCCCGTACTCTCAGAAAATAAAAAAAAAATTGCCCATGCAATCCAGTCCAGCCCTGTTGAAGCTAAACAATCAATTTCAAAGCCTCTCCTCATAAGACAGCATGCAGACTTCTGGAGAAAGGACATCATCAGGTGTCACCAATCACAGGGAGAAAAGGAGACTAGACTTGCTCAAGAAAAAAAGACGTCTGTTGGTGATAGGAGGCTCACTATTCAGGGGAACTGAATTGCAGTTTTGTAGACCAGACAATCTACCTAGAGAAGTATGCTGTCTCCCAGGAGCAAAGATCAAAGATGTAATTGAGAGGTGTATTAAAATAATTGTCCCTTTGTCCTCTTTCACATGAGAATGAATGATATAACAAAGAGCCTGAAAACAATAGCAACAGACTATGAGCGACTAAGCATGAAAGCCAAAGAGATGGGTACACAGGTGGTGTTTTCATCTGTGCTCCCAACAAAAGTAAACATCCAATGACAGAACAGATAATTTTTGAAGTAAGCCACTGCCTTAAAGGATGGTGCCATCAAGAGATCTTTGGATTCCTAGACCACAGTCTACAATAACTACATGAAGGGCTTCTGGCAGGGGGATGGCCTACACCTCAAAAGAACGGAGGAGAATATTTTTGGAAAACAACTGGCTCAGCTTATCTGAAGTGCTTTAAATTGTAACTGATGGGGAAGGAGACCAATTTTTAGGACTCGAATCCAAGCATAAATCTTAAGGCAATCAATTAAGTGGTAAGAAAGAAGAGGATATCAAATATAAAACAGGACACGAAGGAAGCAAATGCAGAGTCAATCAAAAAGGCCTCAGATGCTTGTATACTAACATTCATAGGAAGTTATCGTACGGCACCGTTTTCTACTGCATTGGTGAGACCAATACTCCAGTTCTGGTCATCACGATACAAAAAAGATGTTGAGACCCTAGAAAGAGTGCAGAGAGCAACAAAGATGAATATGAGCCTAGAGGCTGAAGCATATGACGAATGGTTGTGGGAATTCGGTATGTCTAATGTCTAACAAAGAGAAGGACTAGGGGTATCATGATAGCAGTCTTCTAATACTTGAGAGGCTATCACAATTCCACACAGGTGGTTGACCTATTCTCCAAAGGACTGAGGGCTGCACAAGAAGCAATAGATAGAAATTAATCAAGGAGGGAACCAACTTAGAAATAAGACATTTTCTGACAGTGAGAGTAGTTACTCGCTTGCCTTCAGAAGTTGTGGGTGGTCCATCATTGGAACTTTTCAAGAAGAGATTGGATAGCAATTTGTCCAGAATTGTATAGAATCTCCTGCTTGAGCAGGGAGTTGGACTAGAAGATCTCCAAGGTGTCTTCCAACTCTATTTTGTTGTTTCCCTTCTTTTTAGACTGACCTGCAAAATAACCTGAGGCAGAGATGCTGGATGTCAGCAGCAGAAAAGGATGATGGGCAGAGGCACGCTGCTAGGGAATTTCCTGTCTTTTATTTCTTGAAAGACGGGAAAGATAGCAATGAACCAGGGAAAGGAAAGCGGGCAGCGGATGGTGCTTATACCAAATGTGGTGGCTCCAAAGATTCTATGATTTTAACTTGAGAGGCCTGGCATATTCTCTTTCCCAAAAGATTCACTTCCTGATGTGGCAACTCCACAGTCCAACAAAAGCCCACCTCTTGTCTTATTATTCTTTGGCTTGAGATCCTGCCAGGATTCCATAAATAGTCCTCAGCAGTTTGACTCCATCTTGCCCTCATTTGTTTTCTGACGAATCCCCAAAGCCTGTTAATACAGTGCTTTTTCTGATGGTATGGCTGAGTGTATAGCGTGAACCAAGCTAGCCCCATGTTTAACAGTTCCATGGACTTTTAGTATAAAAAGCCAGAGGTGCAAAACATGGCACAGGCTGCCAGTGGAGGTAGTGCCAGGAGTTCACAAGAAAAGCATTTCAAGAAGGCGGGGTTTAGCAGTGAGAAGACGGAGTTTCAGGCTATTCCTGAAATTCCCCTATTCCGAAGGAAATTGGACGGGTCGTTTCGGACCCTAGCTGTCCCAGAGAGAGAGTGAAAGGTTGTGGAAGATCCAGTGACCTCAGAGACGTTTGCAAGTCTCTGGGGGGCTTGGAATTTAACCTCATTTGCCAGCTCCTTCTGGATTAGCTGTAAGCTAACCGAAACTGCAGGTTGCCCCTAAGAATGGTGGGAGTGATTTCAACTGGTAAGCTGATTTTACTACTCAAAGAGATACGATCCGCATAAAAATTTAAGCTAATTGAAACCAAAGAACAGAAGAATCTAGCGGCGAATTGGTTTTTTTTTAATGGATTTATGGCCGGTGGTTACCCTATTTCTTAAATGTTTTAAATGCTGTTTACGTGGATAAAGGAAAGATTATTCTAACATTCCCTCTGACTCTCCTGAAGTGGGCTGTAAACCAATTTACTACAATTTGGCTTTTTACAATCTGACACTTTTATTGCTTGGCTGTGTTGGTCTAAGATCAGATAAGATCGCACAGCTCCAAGCGTGTTCTTACTTGCAAATATCTTAAAGCTTCTAGCTGAGTCACAACATGGCGTCTATACTTGCTTCAAATGATTCGTTTCAAATGATTTTCTCCGCATTTCAAAAGTTGTTTGACACATATGAAAGATTTGAAAAAAAGCTGGACTATCTAACATTAAAATATGAAGAAAAAAATGAGAACGTTGAATGTTTGAATGTTCCTGAAATACAAATGAAGAATGTCAGAAATGAAGTCTCTCAACTTGCTGACACGCCGGGCATCTGGTTTACTTCGGAGGGAGAAAGAGATGCAACGCTTGAAAGGGGGGCAGCCATACAGAAGATTTATTTCAAAAGATAGAGCGCAGGAGGAATGAGAAGCATTAAAGAATCTATACTTTATGAAACATCATTTGCAGAATTTTTGATACCACCCTTCAGAATTAAAGACAAGCTGAAAAGTGCAACAAGCCTAGGACAACGTTATTACATCACAGGCATCCTAAGCAAAAAGGTGCGAAGATATTCCTGTTTGGACTTGCTTATAAAAACATTGAGTAAATTTGTTCCACGAATGGCAATAGGACTAAGAAGGTTTTGTTATTGGAGAGACATAGGCTGATAGAAGAATACAATTTAAGAATACAATTTAAAACTAGCTAAATCTAATTACTCTTATTTGTAATAGATATAGCTGAATAACAATTGATATTGATAGTAATGTATATAATGTGGAGTTGATATGATAAATAATAATTGGATACGAGAAGGGAAGGTTGGAAATATTTTTGGACCATATACAAAGGTTATTAATCACAATAATTATCATTATTAAAAATAAAATAAAATATATACAGTTAAATGTTAACTAATATGGGGAAAATGTTACGATATACGATATAATTACATGAAGAAGGGAGAATGATAATAAACTATACTGCATGGAAGATGGAATTTTTGGTATTAAATATTATGGATGTTCAGCTAAAACAGGATATGAGGATTTGATGTTAATAGAGGATTTTACAAACAAGTAAATGAAATGTCAGCATGTGGTTATGGATTAAATCTTTGGCATATTTAAGGATGAAGGATATTTAAATAACAGTAGTCAACTAAAAGTGGAGGCATAATGATGTCAATATGGTAAAAATTTGAGTTAAGATATTTGAATTAATATGAATTAATGGCAGAGATGCACCAAAACATGTTGTAACCAGCTGATATACTTTTTTTTAATAATATATACCTGTGTTCTTTTTTCTTCTTCTTTTTGGTTTCTCTTTTGTTTTTCTTTTTTCTTTTTTTTTCCCTGCCTTGCTTTTTGTTCTTTTTGTCTTCTTTGTTTGTTTGTTTGTTTGTTTTCTTTTCCCACTGGTGTGGGCATGTATTGTTTAAGAAACAACAACAACAACAACAACAATAATAATAATAATAATAATTATTATTATTATACAATTGTATCACAGCGGCCAGTTGTTTCGCCAGATTTGGCATTGGTTACTAGTCGGGCCCCACCCAGGGGCCTAGGACGTCGTAACGTATTTTCGTAATATGCGTGCAGATCCAAGCAGTGCGGCTTTTTGCATTTGACTGATGGTGATTTTGTCAATTTTTAACTGTTTTAAATGTAATTCCAGTGCTTTTGGAATAGCACCCAGTGTGCCAATTGCCACCGCTATCACCTGGTATTGCGATGTCTATGATTGTGACCTTATTTTTCTCAACCAGTGTGATGTCTGGTGTATTATGCGCCAGTATTTTGTCGGTTTGTATACGGAAATCCCACAAGATCTTGATCATCTGATTTTCGGTGAGTTTTTCAGGCTGATGTTCCCACCAGTTTGTTGCTGTTTTAATATTATAATTTTTGCACAAGTTCCAATGGATCATTTGTGGTACTGAATTGTGCCGCAATTTATAATCAGTCTGCGCGATTTTTTTTACAGCAGCTGAGTATGTGATCAACAGTTTCATCAGCTTCTTTGCAAAGTCTGCATTTGGCATCATCAGAGGATTTTTCAATTTTGGCCTTAATGGCATTTGTGCGGATAGCTTGTTCTTGCGCAGCCAGGATTAGTGACTTTGTTTCTTTCTTTAATGTACCTGTTGTTAACCATAACCAAGTTTGTTCACTGTCCACTTTATCTTTTATTTTTTCCAGAAATTGGCCATGCAGTGCTTTGTTCTGCCAACTCTCCATTCTTGATTTTATCACATCTTTTCTGTATTCTTGTTTTGTCTGTTGGGCCTTCAGTAGATTTTTGTTCTTTACTTCGATTAATAGATGTTCTTGACTTTCTTTTAAATAATCAGCCAGTGCATGTTTTTCTTCTTCAACTGTTTGCTTCACTTGTAATAATCCTCTGCCACTTGATTTTCGGGGCAGGTACAGTCTATCAGTATCACCACGTGGATGTAAACTGTAGTGCATTGTCATTAGTTTCCTGGTTTTTCGGTCCAAAAGGTCCAAATCAGCTTGTGTCCAGTTAACTATACCAGCTGTATATCTTATAACTGGTATTGCCCAGGTATTTATGGCCTTGATTGTATTTCCACCTTTCAATTTAGATTTCAAAATTTTCCTAACTCTGTTGGTGTACTCTCGCCTGACAATAGTTTTTACTTCTCCATGCTTGATGTTATCCAACTGCAGAATGCCTAAGTATTTGTAGGCTTCATTTTCTTTGCATTTAATTAATTGGCCATTGGGCATTTCAATTTCCTCACATGCAGTGATTTTGCCCCTTTTTATGGATACAGTGGCGCATTTTTCCATGCCAAACTGCATTGAAATATCGGTGCTGAATACTCGGACTGTGTTTGTCAATGATTGGATTTCTATTTCTGACTTTCCATAGAGTTTAAAATCATCCATATATAGTAAATGCGATTTTTTTTCAGCTTCTTTGGCTGTTTGGTAGCCTAATTTCATTTTTTTTAAGATTACTGATAGTGGGATCATTGCGATGATGAAGAGAAGAGGTGAAAGCGAATCACCCTGGAAAATTCCTTACTTGATATTAACCATTCCGTAGATCTCATTCCCTACTGCCAACTCAGTTCTCCATTGTTTCATCGCCTTTTCAGTAAAGGATGTAATATTTTTGCTAATGCCAGTTGTTTCTAAGCATTTTATGATCCAACTATGTGGCAGTGAGTCAAATGCCTTTTTGTAATCAATCCAGACCATATTCAAGTTCGTTTTTCTGTTCTTACAATTTTCTAATATCATTTTATCAATTAGAAGCTGATCTTTTGTGCCCCTGCTCCTTCTTTTGTTGCCTTTTTGCTCTACTGGCAAGATGTTGTTTGTTTCCAAATAATCCATCATGTTATCTGCAATAATCCCTGTGAGTAATTTGAAGGTTGTTGGCAAGCATGTTATGGGTCTGTAGTTTTCAGGTGTTGTTCCTTTAGTTGAATCTTTCTGAATCAAGTATGTTTTTCCAGTTGTCAACCATTCATCAATTTGGCCCTTTTGTAAAATTTCATTCAGTTGCCTGGCCAATATTGCATGTAAACTGGTCAGATATTTGAGCCAGAAACCATGTAATTGGTCCTTTCCAGGTGATGTCCAATTCTTTACCTTTTTAACTCGATTTTTGACCATCTCAGTTGTTATTTCTAATACTTGCATTTGTTTGTTGCCAATGCTTTTCTCAAAGTCATGTATCCACTTTGCTTTCTTGTTGTAGTCCTTTGCATTTTCCCACAATTCTTTCCAGAATTCAACTGTGGCCTGCTTTTCTGGTTTTTCACTTTTGGTGTCACCATTCACATTAAGACTTTGATAAAAACGCCGTTGGTCTGATCGAAATTGCTGATTTTGTTTATATTGGATGATTCGTGCCTCATATCTTTCAATTTTTCTAGCTGTTGCTGTTATCTGCTGTTTTACAATCTCTACAGCTTCATTGATGTTTCTTGTATCCAATCTACATCTTCTGATTAGCCGATCTATGATTTTGTTGTTTTTAAGCTGTTGCTCATGCATGTCCTTTAAGTTACTAGCATCTGCCCTTAATTTTTTGATTTTTTGTTCTAAATGGATTTTCCCCTTTGGCTTTGATGCTTTTTCTGTTGTGTGACTAGGTACTTTAATTTTAATGCCTAGTTCATTAGTGACTATTACAGCTGCGCTGTACATTAACTGGTTTGTTTCCAAGATGGATCCCGGTTTAATTGTTGAAAACACTGCATTAACCATTTTCATGATAGGGGCCAAAATTTTCTTAGGCACAGTTTTTAGTGATGGTAAATGTTGCCTTTCCTCATTAAGCAGAAAATGCTCCATGATCTTATCCTTCAATTCTTTTTGTTTTTGAGTTATTATTATTATACAATTGTATCACAGCGGCCAGTTGTTTCGCCGGATTTGGCATTGGTTACTAGTCGGGCCCCACCCAGGGGCCTAGGACGTCGTAACGTATTTTCGTAATATGCGTGCAGATCCAAGCAGTGCAGCTTTTTGCATTTGACTGATGGTGATTTTGTCAATTTTTAACTGTTTTAAATGTAATTCCAGTGCTTTTGGAATAGCACCCAGTGTGCCAATTACCACTGGAATTACCACTGCTGGTTGTGCCATAGTCGTTGAATTTCGATTTTAAGTCCTGGTATTTTGCGATTTTTTCATGTTCCTTCTCGGCGACCCTGCTATCACCTGGTATTGCGATGTCTATGATTGTGACCTTATTTTCTCAACCAGTGTGATGTCTGGTGTATTATGCGCCAGTATTTGTCGGTTTGTATACGGAAATCCCACAAGATCTTGACCATCTGATTTTCTGTGACTTTTTCAGGCTGATGTTCCCACCAGTTTGTTGCTGTTTTAATATTATAATTTTTGCACAAATTCCAATGGATCATTTGTGCTACTGAATTGTGCCGCAATTTATAATCAGTCTGCGCGATTTTTTTACAGCAGCTGAGTATGTGATCAACAGTTTCGTCAGCTTCTTTGCAAAGTCTGCATTTGGCATCATCAGAGGATTTTTCGATTTTGGCCTTAATGGCATTTGTGCGGATAGCTTGTTCTTGCGCAGCCAGGATTAGTGACTCTGTTTCTTTCTTTAATGTACCTGTTTTTAACCATAACCAAGTTTGTTCCCTGTCCACTTTATCTTTTATTTTTTCCAGAAATTGGCCATGTAGTGCTTTGTTCTGCCAACTCTCCATTCTTGATTTTATCACATCTTTCTGTATTCTTGTTTTGTCTGTTGGGCCTTCAGTAGTTTTTTGTTCTTTACTTCGATTAATAGATGTTCTTGACTTTCTTTTAAATAATCAGCCAGTGCATGTTTTTCTTCTTCAACTGTTTGCTTCACTTGTAATAATCCTCTGCCACTTGATTTTCGGGGCAGGTACAGTCTATCAGTATCACCACGTGGATGTAAACTGTAGTGCATTGTCATTAGTTTCCTGGTTTTTCGGTCCAAAAGGTCCAAATCAGCTTGTGTCCAGTTAACTATACCAGCTGTATATCTTATAACTGGTATTGCCCAGGTATTTATGGCCTTGATTGTATTTCCACCTTTCAATTTAGATTTCAAAATTTCCTAACTCTGTTGGTGTACTCTCGCCTGACAATAGTTTTTACTTCTCCATGCTTGATGTTATCCAACTGCAGAATGCCTAAGTATTTGTAGGCTTCATTTTCTTTGCATTTAATTAATTGGCCATTGGGCATTTCAATTTCCTCACATGCAGTGATTTTGCCCCTTTTTATGGATACAGTGGCGCATTTTTCCATGCCAAACTGCATTGAAATATCGGTGCTGAATACTCGGACTGTGTTTGTCAATGATTGGATTTCTATTTCTGACTTTCCATAGAGTTTAAAATCATCCATATATAGTAAATGCGATTTTTTTTCAGCTTCTTGGCTGTTTGGTAGCCTAATTTCATTTTTTTTAAGATTACTGATAGTGGGATCATTGCGATGATGAAGAGAAGAGGTGAAAGCGAATCACCCTGGAAAATTCCTTACTTGATATTAACCATTCCGTAGATCTCATTCCCTACTGCCAACTCAGTTCTCCATTGTTTCATCGCCTTTTCAGTAAAGGATGTAATATTTTTGCTAATGCCAGTTGTTTCTAAGCATTTTATGATCCAACTATGTGGCAGTGAGTCAAATGCCTTTTTGTAATCAATCCAGACCATATTCAAGTTCGTTTTTCTGTTCTTACAATTTTCTAATATCATTTATCAATTAGAAGCTGATCTTTTGTGCCCCTGCTCCTTCTTTTGTTGCCTTTTGCTCTACTGGCAAGATGTTGTTTGTTTCCAAATAATCCATCATGTTATCTGCAATAATCCCTGTGAGTAATTTGAAGGTTGTTGGCAAGCATGTTATGGGTCTGTAGTTTTCAGGTGTTGTTCCTTTAGTTGAATCTTTCTGAATCAAGTATGTTTTTCCAGTTGTCAACCATTCATCAATTTGGCCCTTTTGTAAAATTTCATTCAGTTGCCTGGCCAATATTGCATGTAAACTGGTCAGATATTTGAGCCAGAAACCATGTAATTGGTCCTTTCCAGGTGATGTCCAATTCTTTACCTTTTTAACTCGATTTTTGACCATCTCAGTTGTTATTTCTAATACTTGCATTTGTTTGTTGCCAATGCTTTTCTCAAAGTCATGTATCCACTTTGCTTTCTTGTTGTAGTCCTTTGCATTTCCCACAATTCTTTCCAGAATTCAACTGTGGCCTGCTTTTCTGGTTTTTCACTTTTGGTGTCACCATTCACATTAAGACTTTGATAAAAACGCCGTTGGTCTGATCGAAATTGCTGATTTTGTTTATATTGGATGATTCGTGCCTCATATCTTTCAATTTTTCTAGCTGTTGCTGTTATCTGCTGTTTTACAATCTCTACAGCTTCATTGATGTTTCTTGTATCCAATCTACATCTTCTGATTAGCCGATCTATGATTTTGTTGTTTTTAAGCTGTTGCTCATGCATGTCCTTTAAGTTACTAGCATCTGCCCTTAATTTTTTGATTTTTTGTTCTAAATGGATTTTCCCCTTTGGCTTTGATGCTTTTTCTGTTGTGTGACTAGGTACTTTAATTTTAATGCCTAGTTCATTAGTGACTATTACAGCTGCGCTGTACATTAACTGGTTTGTTTCCAAGATGGATCCCGGTTTAATTGTTGAAAACACTGCATTAACCATTTTCATGATAGGGGCCAAAATTTTCTTAGGCACAGTTTTTAGTGATGGTAAATGTTGCCTTTCCTCATTAAGCAGAAAATGCTCCATGATCTTATCCTTCAATTCTTTTTGTTTTTGAGTTATTATTATTATACAATTGTATCACAGCGGCCAGTTGTTTCGCCGGATTTGGCATTGGTTACTAGTCGGGCCCCACCCAGGGGCCTAGGACGTCGTAACGTATTTTCGTAATATGCGTGCAGATCCAAGCAGTGCAGCTTTTTGCATTTGACTGATGGTGATTTTGTCAATTTTTAACTGTTTTAAATGTAATTCCAGTGCTTTTGGAATAGCACCCAGTGTGCCAATTACCACTGGAATTACCACTGCTGGTTTGTGCCATAGTCGTTGAATTTCGATTTTTAAGTCCTGGTATTTTGCGATTTTTTCATGTTCCTTCTCGGCGACCCTGCTATCACCTGGTATTGCGATGTCTATGATTGTGACCTTATTTTTCTCAACCAGTGTGATGTCTGGTGTATTATGCGCCAGTATTTTGTCGGTTTGTATACGGAAATCCCACAAGATCTTGACCATCTGATTTTCTGTGACTTTTTCAGGCTGATGTTCCCACCAGTTTGTTGCTGTTTTAATATTATAATTTTTGCACAAATTCCAATGGATCATTTGTGCTACTGAATTGTGCCGCAATTTATAATCAGTCTGCGCGATTTTTTTACAGCAGCTGAGTATGTGATCAACAGTTTCGTCAGCTTCTTTGCAAAGTCTGCATTTGGCATCATCAGAGGATTTTTCGATTTTGGCCTTAATGGCATTTGTGCGGATAGCTTGTTCTTGCGCAGCCAGGATTAGTGACTCTGTTTCTTTCTTTAATGTACCTGTTTTTAACCATAACCAAGTTTGTTCCCTGTCCACTTTATCTTTTATTTTTTCCAGAAATTGGCCATGTAGTGCTTTGTTCTGCCAACTCTCCATTCTTGATTTTATCACATCTTTTCTGTATTCTTGTTTTGTCTGTTGGGCCTTCAGTAGTTTTTTGTTCTTTACTTCGATTAATAGATGTTCTTGACTTTCTTTTAAATAATCAGCCAGTGCATGTTTTTCTTCTTCAACTGTTTGCTTCACTTGTAATAATCCTCTGCCACCTGATTTTCGGGGCAGGTACAGTCTATCAGTATCACCACGTGGATGTAAACTGTAGTGCATTGTCATTAGTTTCCTGGTTTTTCGGTCCAAAAGGTCCAAATCAGCTTGTGTCCAGTTAACTATACCAGCTGTGTATCTTATAACTGGTATTGCCCAGGTATTTATGGCCTTGATTGTATTTCACCATTCAATTTAGATTTCAAAATTTTCCTAACTCTGTTGGTGTACTCTCGCCTGACAATAGTTTTTACTTCTCCATGCTTGATATTATCCAACTGCAGAATACCTAAGTATTTGTAGGCTTCATTTTCGTTGCATTTAATTAGTTGGCCATTGGGCATTTCAATTCCCTCACATTATTATTATTATTATTATTATTATTATTATTATTATTATTATTTTAATAATAATTATAGTCAAATGAAGATGGATATATGATGATGGTGACATGTATGAATATTTGAGTTAAAATGCTCGAGTTAACATGAATTATGTTTGTTGACTGTGGAAGAGATGCACAAAAGTCTATTTGTAACCAACTGATACACTTTTTATAGCATGTAAAGAAAGATGTTGTATTTGTTTTAAATTAAGAATTAAAAAATTTTAATAAAAAAAAAAAGAAAAGCATTTCATAGGCTGATAAGCCAGTTTCTCATACAGCTTGTTTTGCATCCATGATTAATGAATGATCAGTGTAAAAAGCATTACACAACTGCTGCTTAAGCACAGGCGTGCCATGGCAGAACACAGCTGACACACCTGGGGTCCATCACAGGGAGCAGTGTCCATTTTCTCCTGTGTTTATTTTATTAAAGAGTGTGATGATCACTCTGGCTTTCTATTTCTTTGAAATCTATCACAGACTATTACCCTGACAGGTATCTACATTTGCATTTAAATTTGAGGAAGCCATAGCAGGGTGCATTCCTTATGTCCAGAGATCTCTTTTTCCTGACCCTCACCCCCACAAACGCATATAATAAACTTGTGCAAAGACTGAAAGGAAGAACCAAAAAAGCTCGTGCAATGACAACAGGCCAGTTGAGACAACAACAGAAAGCTGTTCTGGGAAGACTTTAAAATGATTGTGCATCAAATCACTTTGAACACGTAATGGGAGAGGGGGAAAAATAATTCTTACGCTGAACTTCAACAGTATCTTTTCCTTCTGATACAATCCCTTCAACTGCAGTTGGCTGCACAGATATCTGTTGAAGAGGGAGAAAAATGAATCATTTCACTCTGGCAATCAGCTTTTTATCTTTTGTTGCATGCTTAATTTGTTTTTTTTTTAACTTCCAGGAGAATATATTGAATGCTGAAGCTAAGGCTTCAAAAGCCTTTACCTCAATAACAATTCTGAACACTTACCTCACAAACTGAATCTTTACCAACTTCAAGTTGTCAAGACAATCAGACTGATAAGATTCTCAAACGTGTTTTTTTTTCTTCATAGGCCCATCCATAATTGGGCAGGAAGGAACGTCTCTTTCAGCAGAGTGGCCAACCCACTTGGAAGGATTCTACACCCTTATCAGTAAAATTATTTTAAGCATGCACCGCCAATAAACTTTATCAATTAATTATATCAAGGTTGTACTCTACCAACAAATTAGGCATATTAAACCCCAGAATGGAAATTAAATATGAGCTTTAAAGAATCAGATAAATATAAGTTCGATATTCTAATATTTTCTTCCCACGCAGCAATAGATCTCCTGCAGCCCACTTTTGAAAGCAGCTTGATCCAAGAGGCAGTCACGAGGCTGTGAGGCATCCATTCTGCATCCAAGCAAGCTCTCGCTTAGCCTCCAGACCATCCGAGGCAGCGCCTGATGTTCAATATTTTCAGAAGGATTACAGGTAGTTCTTGACTTATGAGCCACGGAGTGCAGTACTGCAGTCTTCTTCTGCTAACTGCAATTTGGCAGTTCAAATCTCACCAGGCTCAAGGTTGACTCACCCTTCCCTCCTTCCGAGGTTGGTAAAAACCCAAATTGTTGGAGGCAAGAGGCTGACCCTGTAGATCCCTTAGAGAGTGCTGTAAAAGCACTGGGAAGCAATATATATGTCTAAGTGCTATTGCTATTGCTACAACTATTTGTTTAATGATCATTCAAATTTACAACAGCACTGAGAAAAATCTGACTTATGACTAGTTCTCACATTTATGACCATTGCAGCATCCCCACAGTCACATGATTAAATTCCGGGTGCTTGGCAATACATGACATGTATTTGCAATGGTTGCAGGGTCCTGGGTTTGTTGTTTGCAACCTTCCCAGGGAGGTTCCCCATCACATAATCTTGACTTACACACACACTCTCCCCATAATGTTATTCAAGTATAATCGTTTGAGCCGTAACACTGCTTCTTTAGTTTGGTCTATTGCGTCTACCCAGGCACTGAGATTTCTAAGCTGCAAATCAAGGCTTACTATCAACAAGCTATGTCTTAGTGCCGCGATGGTGAACCTATGGCATGCAGAGCCCTCTCTGTGGGCATGTGCACTGTCTCCAGCTGTCCTGGTTTCCGGCATGCACATGCGTGCTGGCCAGCTGGTCTTCACAGGGGCTGGAAAACGTCCTGAAAAACAGCCAAAAACCAGGCTGTTTTCCGGTCATTTTTGGGGTTGCTTTCAGGTTGTTTTGGGGGCCTTTTTTGACCCCAAAGTGGCACAAAAAGCGGGCTGAAAACAGCCAAAAAATAGGCATGTGTTTGCCGGCCAGCTGGTCTTCAAGTTTCCGGTGCTCCAGCACACGGACATGTACGCAGGTTCCAGTCTGGGCACTTGGTGTCAAAAAGGTTTGCCATCACTGTCCTAGTGCCATGGGTTAATGCAGCCTGGGTGGGGAAAGGATGCTTGGTTGGGTGTGAAAAAAAGAATGTTCATATTTTTGTGTGGATCAGAAGTGATTTAATACATTTACGGTATCAGAAATGCAACCTATTTCCTGTAACTTGAAACTAACATTACCTCCACTACTTTAACATTTTCGTAACGGTGTGTCACACCTAAAAACAAAACAAAACAGAAAAAGTAAAAGACAAACAACAAAATTAGAGTTAGTCACTATTAGTGTAACAATAGATTTTCAGCTCATTTTAGATGACAGACATTTTCTTCATTTTTTTATTTTAAAAAAATCATGAATGATGTTTTGTATCTATTGCCACCATTCCTTTGAAATAACTTGAGCAAATCTATATGTAAGGTTAGGGAAGTCATCTAATATAATTCCACTGAGTTACAATCTTGGCCAAGCAATGGTAGCCATATGAGGAGAATGGCTTAAAGTGCTCTTTCAAAACAGACTCATCCAATACAAAACTGATCTCAAAAACCTAAGCAGGGTTGAAACTGGTGAAAAGCAAACCACTTCACTACTAATGCAAGAAAGTGAACTGGAGGGATACGGTTCCTCCCCAGCAGTCAAGTTCCGTTCCAGCTGGTTAGTCCCAAGAAAAAACAACATGGAACGAATATCTCTTCTTCCTTTCCCGATTTGGAAGAGAAGGGAAAACATTGAATGAAGATTTTGATGAAGATTAAAGAAGTCAACCAAAACATTAAAAGTAGGGTGGGTTTTCCCATATCTTCAACTAATATGAAAACCACCTCGAACAACTGTGCTTTGCAGTATTAGGTGAGGCTATAAGAGGAAGAGTTATTATAAAAAGAGGCACAGAAAATGCAGTGTGATTTGACAATTATTCTGGAAGTGGATGAAAAAGACTAAACAAAGAGCCCCTGTGAATAAAAAGAATTAAGAATTAAGTGATGTTTGGGATAAAATTGAAGTGAAATGAGTATTTTCAAGGTTTGATTGGGAATGAGTGAGAGTGTGAAATTAAAATGAAAATGTTAGTGATTACAGCCCTGTTTCATACAGCTTTGGGAATGTCTGCTGGTAGGAAATGCTGAGGTTGAAGCACTGTGTGTGTGTGTGTGTGTGTGTGTGTGTGCACGCGCGCACATGTAAATGTGATGGCTTGCAAATTTATCTATGAATTACAGCACAAACCATTCAAGCACATGCTTCACTTTAATATCATTAATTTTTCAATGTGCATTCAAAAGAAAATTCCATCCAAAGGATGAGGAGGGAAAGGAAGAAAAGGTAAAAGCAGATGAAGTAAGGGAGGGGAATTAAGAATACGAGAGAGGGGAAGAAGGAGGAGAAGAGAGGAATAGTGTGAGAAAGAGAGGGGAAGAAGAAATGAGGAAGGAGAGAAGGAAAGAAGAAGGCAGAGAAGGGAGGTTGAGAAGAGAGGAGCAAGGTTGTTGCAAAATAAGATGAAGCCATGGGGTGGCAGAAAGTGACCTAAACTCTATTCTATATGTTTGCGAGAAAATAACAATAAAGATTAATGATGAATAGATAACTGTTAAAAGTAATTATAAAAGTGTATATTTGTGAATGAATTTGAAAGAGAAAAATAAAAAAACCCTTTCTTTAAAAAAAAGAGAAAAAAATTCCATCCAGTAGGTTTTATTTTTCAGAAAGCAGGGAGACTAATGTAGTTTGACTGTCATTTGTTAATTAGATCTTACAGGATCCTAGAAGAATCTATCATCTCTCTCAAAGAGGAGAGAGAGGCAGGACACATGAAGAGGAGGCCTCTCAGCTGCTCTCCTCCTTCCTGTTTCCCCTCATGCTGGTTGTCAGGAAAGGCATCAAGACCTGATTTTTCCAGGGAATCTTCGAATGGGGAGATAACAAGGGACCCTTCCTACTACAGACTGGATGTTGTAGCTCTTCCTTGGGGCCATGTTGCTTTGTTTTGCTCAGTTTGTATTAAGGTTGTGATTTCTTTTCTTTTGTAGACTGCTTTGAGCCTTGTTTTATTGTGTAGTATATAAACTGTGGTAAATATATCAAACACCAAAGGCAGCAAGAGATGGTGCAAAACTGTATCTTTATAACGTGTGCATTAGGAAAGTGATGAGAAAAACATTGGACAGCCTGGTTTTATACCGGACAGGATAACAAAAGACAGACACGGGATCTGCATTTTGGTAGGTAACTGAGAAATGTAAGAGTGTAAGAAGGAATGTTTATAATGTATCTGTTCATTTAGAAAAAGCATTTAATGGGTTGAAATGTGGAATGTTTTATATGATCAGGGAGTTAATAGTTGGCTACTGAAAGCAGTAATGTGGGATAGAAATCAAACGTGACTGAGAATAAAAAAAATGCTTAGCATGTTTCAGCCTTCTTAAGTAGGAAGTAAGAAAAAAGATGTGCGGTGTTTAATGGAATTATGGGCATATTAAATAATATTAAATATTATTTATGGTCACATTTGAGGTTAGGCTCATGAATGTATACAGATTTCTGTACACACAAATGCGGCTGGTGGAGAATCTAAAAGAGCTGCGGCAAAGAACAAGGTGTAACAGAAACATAGTGTTAATATGTGGTGTTCTATAAGGAATAGTTCATTTGTTTTTGTCTGTCTGTATCCTGTCGTCCTTATTTTTAAAAGTAACCCAAGGTGGTGAACATATCAAAAGCACACCATGCATCCGGTTTTCATTAATATGATGCAAAAAAGATGTTGCGTCTCTGGGAAGGTTAGGGGGCTGGAGGCTAAAATCTATAAAGATGGTTCCAGGAATTGGGTAGGTCTAGTTTTCTGAAAAGGAGGAGCAGGGTCAACATGATAGCTGTTCCAATATTTGAGGGGCTGCCACAAACAAGAGGGGGCCCAACCTATTCTCCAAAGAACCTTAGGGCAGGCCCAATGGATGGAAGTTTATCAAAGAGAGATCCAACCTAGAATTAAGGAAAATTCCCTTTCAGTGAGAACAATTAATCAGTGGAATGGCTTCCCTCCAAGGCTTTGGACTAGAAGACCTCCAAGACCGTCCAACGATTCTATTGCAGTCTAGTCTCTAGTCTCTCCACAACAGCAACCATGTGAGGTGGGTTGGGAAAGGGAAGAAGCAAAAACAGGTGGGTAGAAACCACTTTGTTGCAGGAAAATGGGAGTTGAGTACATTAGGAGCAACAATGAAAGTAACTGGTGCTATGGAAATTGGGTTCTTAAGAATGTTGAGTGTTTGGTCCAAGAAGTAACCTAGAGTCAAGAATGGATAAATACAAGATGGAAAGGAAAATAAGTGAGCTCAGAGAAGCCCATTGAAGTGGTCTGGCCCCAGAAAAAGACCGATGGGGGATCTAAGTGATAACCAGATATGTAGATAAAGGAGGAAGGTAGACGGCAACTGCAAACATCTGGGCAGCCCTTAGATGACCGCCTAGCCTCCCGCCGCTTGTGCTCGGGCTTTCTGCAGCGGTTTCTCTTCCGAATGGGCTGCGATCCCGGTTGAGACGGAAGAAGCTGCGGTGGGACGGAGTGGAGGAGACCCCGAGAGGCCAGCGAGAGCCGCCGCTGAGCTGCAGGGAAGGGCCGGGGGGGGGGGGGGGCTTCGTCGCCTCTTTCCTCGCCTCCTGCGGCCTCTCCCGCTCCCGGGTACCGAATTACCCCCGAGGCGCCTCTCTTCGCCCTCCCGCCGCCCAGCCAGGCTCGGGGCCTGTCGCCAAGGAAACGCCCGGCGGTCTGGCGCCGCTCACCCGCCCAGGGGGGCGAAGGCGGGCGGGGGTCTCCGGCTCTTCCCCGGGAGCCCCGGGCCCTCTGCGGCGGAGGCCTCCCCGGCTCGCGCTGGATCCGCAATGGCCGCAGCAGCCTCTCCCCGCCCGTCCCGCCACTCACTCGGGTGCGTGGTCGCCGGCGGGAGGAAGCTCAGCAGCGCCGCCGGGAGCAGCAGCAGCCACGGCCGCCCTCGCCCCGCCGCCATCCGCCTCCTCCTCCTCCTCCTCGGGCGGCACAACCGCCGCCCCCGCCGCCCCCGCCTCGGAACCCGCGCCCCGCCTGGCCACCCCCGCCCCCGGGCAGCATCTCCGCCGGACCAACCGCTGTAGCTGCCCGGCGAAGCGCTGGCTGGGGCTGCGGAGGCCGCCGTTTCTTTCGCGATCTTTCGTATCTCTGAACCGGGCGCCTCCCCCGGAGAAGGGACTGGGCATCCCCTCACGCTCGGGGGCTTGGGCTTCCCCACTCCTCCGGCCCACCTGAGCCGTCCCGAGGGAACCTGGACGCTGTGCCCCCCTCCCGCACCAGAGCCAGCAGGATGGGGTGTTCCTTGCGGGTGGCGGTCCCACACCTGTCCCGCCCTTCCCCCGTGGAGGTTAGGAAGGGCAGGCCGGATGGAGCCCCGGATGCGGCACTCAAGCCAGGCCAGATGGGCCGTTTTGCTTTCATCCTGGCTGGAAACTATGAGATGCGCAGCCTCCAGGTGATGGGAGGGCCGTTCTCTTCCCAGGGGACATCCAGCATCCAGCTGCCTTCATTAACTCACGGTGCGTTTTGCCCAATAATCAAAATATCACCCATGTTGAAACCATTTTCCAATTAGACTCTTGCAACCTGCTGTGCCCAGAGCTGCCTTAAAGATGATTGTGCAAAATGGCCAGGCTGTGAAAGTGCAGGTTTTGATTTGATGGTACAACCCCCACTCCCCCAATGGTTGCTGTGTTCCAGTTTTGCATGACCCAATAAACTTTAACCAACCTTAAAACCAAGAGGTATTAGCTGAAGCAGATTGTATAGCATAGCTCCCCACCTACTCCCAGTGACAGAAGTCAAAACAGTTTATTTCCAGAAACAATTGGGGAACCTATAATCCACCTATGTCACACAGACAGGATTAGCCATATAGGTGGTACCAGGTCGATTCATACAAATGTTACTCTAGTGATAAATTGTAATCTACACACTTAATAGCTTAGTCTACCCACTACACCAAGCCACTACAACTATCAGTACTTACTTTTAAGGAAAAAACACTCAAGGTTTGGTAATTGATTTTAATTGTACTTAAGAAATTAATATATGTACCACAATACAAGTCTTATTGAAGACATTTTTTCAGACACAACAAAACATTTTTTTTTCAAACACAACAAAGCGCAGTGCAAAATGTACTAACATTAGAGGCCTGCACCTTCAAAGGGCTGCCACATGCCATGTTTTCTGGCCACCGAAGAGAACATGCATCACACCTAAATGCCAAAAATAGCAAGAGGTTCAATAGCATTGCTCAGCAATATAGTTTAATGGCTAGTTTCACTTGTAACAGTAAATCATCATTTGTTTCCATTGTTATTAAGCAAGCCACAATGGCCCAATTAACATATAATATAAATTATAATTTCAAAATCACAAAGGCTGATTAGATTATCCTGTAACCATATATACAAGACATGCTGAGCTCCCCTTAAACCCAATTGTGAAAGTAAGTTATAGCAACAGTACTTAGACTTATATACTGCTTCATTGCATTTTACTGGTCTGTCTGAATGGTTTACAGAGTCGGAATCTTTGCCTCCAACAATCTGGGTCCTCGTTTTATCAACCTTGGAAGGATGGAAGGCTGACTCAACCTTGAGCCAGTCAGGATTGAACCTCTGGCTGTGGGCACATTTAGCTTGCAATAGTACCGGTACATTCTAATGAGTGTGCTGCCAGGCTCCTTATGAGCACTCTGCTGGGTAACTAGGCAAACCATGGGTTGCAGTCCCTTCTCCCTTGCCAGCAACCTTTGGAATGTCTGACCATTCCACTACATTACAATAAATAGGGGTATCCATTTGTAACTATAGTTTGGGCACAGTGAGAGAAAGGCCATTTCCCCAGGCCCATCTGCTGCCAGAAATACCCCTCCCAGGGGCGTGATCAGTATCAGAAGCCAATTTAGAATGTAGGATCATAGGGCTGAAAGGGATCTGGGAGGACTTTTAGTTCAACCCCCTTCTCAAGGCAGGAGACCTTATACCAGGATCCCCAAGTCCTGGTCTGCAGCCCAGCCTGGCGGGAACTGGGCCATGCAAGTAATGGGCAAGTGCAGAAGTGGTCACATACGTGCCTAACCATTCCTTCCCTGCCACTGGTCCGCAGAACCAGAAAGGTGGGGGACTGCTTCCTTTTACCATCCTGGTCAAATGGTTATCCAGTCTATTCTTGAAAACCTCCAATTATGAAGCACCTCCAATTCCAAGAGACAAGTGTGATTATTCTGTCAAGAAATTTCTCCTTAACAAGCTTCCACCTATTATTTCTTCTCCTACCCTTCGATGCTTTGGAGATCAAGTTGATTCCTTCAGTATTCCAAGTGTGGCATAAGTAGCGTGGTATACAGCTGTACTCGCTTTTATCACTTCTGTGATCTTCATGTCATCTTTCTGTTAATGCAGCCAAGGACTGCATTCGTTTTTTGACAGCTGCAGCACACTACTGGCTTATACTTAAGTGGTGGTCCACTAGGACATCTAACTCCTTCCCAGTTACTACTCTTGAGTCAGGTACCAACAATTCAGTACTCATGCATTTGGTTTCTCCCACCTAAATGCAGGACTTTACTTTTTTCACCTTTGAATTTCATTTTGGAAGATCGGGTCCAGTGTTCAAGTCTTTCAAAGTTCTTCTTCTAAAGTGTTGGCTATTTATCCCAGCTTGGTGTCACTCACATTTGATGAGTTCCCCTTTCATCCCCTCATCTAGATCATTATGAAAATATTGAAGAGTATGGATAGAACCTTAGGATACTCCACTGTATCTACGTTCCATGCGGATGTAATTCCATTGAAGATTACACGAATGTGATTGGTCAGCCAGTTGTGAATCCACCTGATGCTGGCACTGTCCATCCCACATTGTTTTATCTCATTAAGACATAGGCTGTGATCTACTTTGTTAAATGCCTTCCACGTATGTCCACAGCATTTTTCCGATCCACTACTTTAGTCACATTATCAAAGGCAGTAAGATTTGTCTGGAATGATTTTTTTTTTTTTTACAAACCCATGCTGGTTTCTAGCAATTATTGTGTTCATTTCTAGGTACTTATAGATCTGCCACTTATCTTTTCCAGATTTTCCCAGGTATTGATGTGAAAATGATGGGCCTATAATTTCCTAGATTCATTTGCCCTTTTTTTGTAGATTAGACTCACATTGGCTTGTTTCCAATCCTCTAGTAGTTCCCCTGCGTTACATGAGCTTTCAAAGATTACATTCATTGCCTCTGAAATTACATTTGCTAACTCCTTCAGAACCCTGAGGTATAAATCATCTGATCCAGGTGATCTGTCCAGAGCAGATAAGTATTCTCTTACTAATTTCCTGCCTATTTTGACTTTTGTGCCTATTCGATCTTCCTTGGTATTGCTTTCGATAGGTTGGGCTGTTTTTTCCTCTTGCAAAATAATAGTTGCAAAGAAGGAATTAAGCAGTTCCGCTTTCTCCCTGCATCATCTTCATCTACTGCCATTAGTGGACTTGTTTCCTTGACTTTCTTCCTGTTTCTTACATATTGAAACATTTGAACATTATTTTTGCATTTGTTGCCTGTCTTGGCTCATTCTGGGCCTTAGTTTCCCTGACTCCCTCATTACAGACTCAGGCTATTTGGTCATATTCTGTATTAATGATATGCCGCTCTTTGCAGTTTTTGCGAAGTATGTGTCTTTTGTGTCTCTCAGTTTGTAAGAGAACTCTTTTGCAACCATGCTGATCTCGTTTGGTGTTTTTTGTTTTGGTCATGTGCTGAGTCACCATTGGACAGACAAGAAGTCACAGGCTCATACCGTGGTTAAGGGGGAGAGGCTTCATTCAGTGACAGGCTAAGCAAACCAAAAAAAAGCCTTAGAAAGCCATGTAAGGAGCACCTGCAGAAGAGGTGCGTTCAACAGCAGAAGAAACTGGGGACTCCCCACAAAGATGGAGCCCGAAATTTATACTGAAGACTTCCCTACTCCCAAATAGAATATAGAACAGAATATTGTACGTTTTGTCATCCCAAATGAATTTCCATAAAAAAATAAAAACTTGGTTGAGAGAAAGCACTTAGGATATATTAAGATTGATGTCTCCATCCCTATCGATCAATGCCACAGGTTTTTTTGTCAAATTTTTTTATTGAATTATAAAGTATTATTAGTACCATAGTTTTTTTTAATGCCCTGGTTTTCTGTATACATGACTCTGAGCCATTGGGAATAAAGCAACACAAAATCTTAGCAATACATAAATAACTTAGTCAATGGAAAACAGGCCCCTTACTCAGATTCTGTTAGGTGCATTCCAGTAAGAAGTGAGAAATACTATGTTCCAATAAATACTTCTGCAGTCTTACAATATTCTGCTGAAAAGCTTCAAATCAAAATATTATTGAGATCTAAAGTTCTCCTCAGAAAGCAGTAAAGTATAGACAAAGTTTATAATATTAAAAAAGCAGACATGGATATTTGTGTATGTGGGTATATATATGTATATTATATATATAAAATTATACTGATTATATATATATATATATATATATATATATATATATATATATATATATATATATATATATATATATATGTTATGTTTGTGCTGATAAATAAATAAAGGGAGACTAGTATAGATCTATTTCAAGCTATTTAGCTCTCATCAGCTAGCCATACCCTTGCTGGGAATCGAACCAGGTTCAATTCCCAGCAAGGGTATGGCTAGCTGATGAGAGCTAAATAGCTTGAAATAGATCTATACTAGTCTCCCTTTATTTATTTATCAGCACAAACATAACAAATGTAACAAAAAGGCAACAGTAAAAAAATATTGGGTTTCTGTCTGGATGGTCTCTTGTGACGAGCCGAAGGACAGAGAATGGAAGTGTGACCTTCCTCCCATATTTGGGCATACCAGGGGTTGTGACTTTAAATAAATAAATAAATAAATAAATAAATAAATAAATAAATAAATATCTGTCTGTCTGTCTGTCTGTCTGTATAATTTTGGGGCTTCCTATCAATTGTATCATATACCATATGTAAATAACATATACATAAAGGTAGTCCTCAACTTACGAGTTCATTTAATGACCATTCAAATTTACAACAGCACTTTTCATACCTATGAATGTTGCAATGACCCCATGGTCACAAGATCAAAGTTCAGACACTTGGCAACTGGGTCATATTTAAGATGGTTGCAGTGTCCTGGGGTTACATGATCACCTTTTGTGATCTTCTGACAAGCAAAATCAATGGAGAAGTCAGATTCAGTTACAACCATGTTACCAATTTAACAACTAGAGTGATTCACTCAACAAGAAACATAAAATGGGACAAAATTCACTTAACTGTCTCATTTAGCAACAGAAATGTGGTTGCGGGCAAGCCCGGCCCCTTGCCACGACCCCCTCAGTCCCCTGGGTGCTCCGGCCAAACTCTGCCCAATTATGGCTGTAAGTTGAGGACTGCCTGTAAAGACTTCCCCCTTTTCTTAAACTGACAAACTTTTCCTTAAGTTCAAATACAATAGATGGTTAGCAAACGACAGAAATTCCTATCAGATTTCTTCCTTTAGAAAGAAAATATTCTCCCCGTTTATTCTTCTTGCATCTGGATTACAAAAAAAACCCACACTCATTTTCTTTTAAGAGGAAAGCAAGATTCGGAGCCCATCTTTTTCTCTTCAAAACTAATGATGTTCTTGCAATGTAGCTTAGAAGGATCCATTTGCACTGTAGAGAAAGAATGTAGACTTTTTGTCACTTTCTTATGGTTAGCAATTCTTACAGTAACAATAAAGACAGGCAATTTTTCATGTAGCATGTGGAAGCAACTCTATTAGCACCATTTCATGCATGTGAAATGCCTTTCATAGCCTTAGGAGCTCATTCAGTCTTTGAAAGATGCAAAACAATCCTAAGGATTCTCAAATGGTTCATATTCTCTACACCTTATCTGCTTACAGACAAACATCCAGCTGGCTGGCTGCAAAATACTCCAAAGGGTCAGATCTAATTAACATTTGGACAGGCCACAAAAAAGGTCTTCTAGTCCAACCCCCTCTCAAGCACAGACCCCATACCTTTTCAAACAATGGCTGTCCGGTCTCTTCTTGAAAACCTGTGAAGACACTGGGAATTGACTATGGTTTGAAGGAGTGTGTGTCTTTGTATATGTAGTTATTGGAAGTACTTTGTGCTCTCATATTGGCGGACTTATTACACTGTTAATTCTTGTGAAAAGAATCCAGCAGTTCCAACTGTTGCCCGAACCGGCCCACTGTCCTGTTGTAGAAGAGGAAAGCTGGGATACCAAAATCACTGGAAGTCACACTAAAAACCTATTCCTGTTTAAGAGGCGTGCCTATTGCAGAATCAAAGCCAATGCACTTAAACTACTATGTAACAGTAGCAAGCTTTATCAGCAAACGTTAATACAATTTGCACCTCATTGTCTAGCCACTGTCCAAAAACGTTAATAACTAAAACCCCGTGTTTAGACTCAGCCAGCGGGTTGCCCGTGCCAAGCAGGGGAAAGAGCCGGAGAGCAGAATACCTACGAGGCCACCAACGATGCAGCAGGAAAAGCAGCTCGGTTTTCTCCCTCTCCCTCTGGCAAAAAGGGGACCTTTAAGAGAAGATCCCCCAGCCCAGCTGAGCAGGAGGAGGAAAGTCCAGGCTGGTGCAGCTGCTGCAGCTTTTCGAGGCCCTCCGGGAGTTCTCGGTCGCGTCCGACGCCGGCGGAAAGGAGACAACTCCCCCCCCTCCGCACTCTCCCGTACTGCCCGGAAGTCCTCAGCCCTCCAGCCTCCCCTTGATAAGCGGCCCCCGAAACCGGCCCTGACAGGCTCCGGCTCGGCCCTTCCGGCCACCGCGGTAGAAATCCTGCAGGTGCTAAAGCGCCCGGTGGCCGTTTCCCTCCTCTCCGAGGGGAGGTCCGTTCCTTCGCCGGAAAATGCGGCAGGGAGATCCGTTCCTCGAAGCGAGGCTCCGGAGAGCAGCTCCGTCTTCCGCGGGCGAGAAAGCGCCGCGAGCTCCGAGCGCCAGCCAATCCTCTGGGAAGCCGCCGTTCCTTCGCCGCCACCTCCCGGCCAGCAGCTGCTCCGGCGCTCGCCCGCCAGGCGGACGGAGGGTCCCGTTCCTCGGCAGGCGGCGCCGGGCCCGCTCACGGAGTCTCCCGCCCGCTGCGGCTCCAGCGCGGCCGTCCGCCCCGCCGCCAACCACCCGGCGGCCCCTTCCGCAGCTTGCGCCGACTGCTCCGCAGCTCCCTCGTCAGGGACCGGCCCGTCTCCCCCCGCAAGCCCGTCGCGCGCTCCCATTGGTACGGCGGCCGCCGGCCCGGCCTCCCCCGCCCTCCGGTTGGCCCGCCCGCCCGCCCGTCAAGCGGGAGCCTTTTCTCGCGGAGCGCCCGCCCCCGCGGCAATCACGCTAGTGTGCGCGCTGGTCGGCCGCGTTGGGGGATTCCGAGCGGAGCTGGTTGAGCGCCCAAAGTCCCTCTTCGCTCGCGCGCTGGCTCTGGAGGGGGGGCGGGAGGGGGGGGCCGCTGCTGCTACTGCTGCCGGAGCCGCCGGTGTCAACACAAAAGAGGGAGCGGAGCGCCGCGCAGCCAGGCAGCCTCCCGCGCAATCGGGGACATGGACATGAAGAAGAGGATCCACTTAGAGCTGCGGAACAGGACGCCCTCCGACGTAAGCCAGGGCGGGCGGGCGGCGGGGGGCTTCGCGGCGGCGGGAGGAACCGGGGCGGCCAGGCGGGGCGCGCGGGGAGCCGCTGCGGAGCGCTGGACGGGCGGGGGGCGCCGTCCTGCCGGCTGCCGTCGCGGGGGCTGCGCCGCTGCCCTTGAGGCGCCCACCGGGAGAGCGCGCGCGGCGTCAGTGCCCGGGGGGGGGCGCGGGGCCGAGATGGCGGGAGGGAAGCCGCTCCCCGCTCCGTGCGTCCGTCCGCCGGGTCTCCGGAGGCGGCGGCTGGCGAGGGCTCGCTCGCCCGGGCGGAAGGAGAGCGGAGCGAGCCGGGCAGGCGGCCGAGTTGGTCCTGCGCTCGGGCGGAGTTTGGCCGGAGCGCCCAGGGGGCTGAGGGGGTTGCGGCGAGGGGCCGGGCTCGCCCGCAAGTTGAGGGCGGCCGCCGGATGGGTCGCTCCCGCGGCGCGGATCAGGCGCGGTTGGCCGGGGAGCCATATTTGCAACTTTGTAGTCCTCATGAACGCGCCCTTTCTCTGCCCCCCCCGCCGCCCCAGATGTGCGGAGCTGGGGGGGCGAGGGGAGGCCTGATCTCCCCCCCGCCCTCTTGCTCTGCTCGCCCCGGGAGGGAGGGGGCGGCGGCGGCGGCCTCGGCCCGAACTTGGGATGCTGCTGGCGGAGGCTGCCTGGGAGGCGAAACTTTGTCCGCGGACTCGCCCGGCCCGCCTGCCCCGTGGAATGACGAGGGGGGGGGCAGGAGGGGGCGGCGGCGCTGCATTTTCCTCCCAAGGAGAAACTAAGGTTGCGGGGGGGAGGGGCGCAGCGCGGCCGTTTCGGGGGAACTTGGGGGGCTTCGCCGTTCCGAGAGGCGCTTCGCGCGCAGCCCCACCCAGGTGGGAGATGTTTTCCTCCGCCGAGGCGGGGAGGGGGGGCTTTACGTAAGACTCGCGGCGCAGCTCTGCCCCCCCTCCTGGAGTGTCACCTGCCTCCCGCCCCTCCCCCCCGCCGCTCCGCCGAAGCGCTTTTTGCGTCGGGCCGGCGGGGCTCTCGGGGGCCCTTCGGCCGCAGCCCGCCTTCTCCCCCTCTTCCCTTCATGGAGCGCGGCGCGGAGGCCCACCCCCTCGGAAGCAGCCGGCCTCCGCCGCGCCAGCCGCCCGCCCGCCCGCCCGCCCGAAGTAGGACACGGCGCCATCTTTTTCCCCCGCCGAACTGCAGCGAGGAAAAAGGGCTGCCCGAGCGAGCGGATCGCGGGGTCGGTTCCCCCTCCCTTCCCCCGGCGGCCGAGGAGGCGGGGCGGCCTCGCGGGTTGTCGGCCTTGGCGTGAAGGAAGCCCCCCACCCGCCCTGCGGAACGCGCGCCCAGGATGGCCGCCTTCCCACCCGCCGGTCCGGAAGGCCGAGGGTGGCTCCGCTGCGGGAGGGAGGGGAGGGCGCCCGCCCGCCCGCCGCCGGCGGCTCCCTTCGCCCAGCCTGGCACCACAGTAGCTCTCCAGGGCTGCCATTTTGTCGCCGAAGCGAAGGCGCGCACTTGGCCTGGCGGCCGCTCGGGCTGAAAGGACACGGAGCCTCGTGCTTCCCATGGAGGGGAGGGGGCAGGCGGCCGACCTCCCGTGTCGCCAGGCGGTTCGCTGACCCTTCCGAGAGGCGAAGGCTTCGGTGCGCCAGCCCCCCCGCCCAGCCCCGAATGCCAAGCCGACTGCGGCTCCTTCGACCCGCCTGGTGAAGCGCCCGTTGCCGCCCCCCGACCGAGTCTGCTTCTTCCCGCAAAAGACCCTCCGGAGCTGGTAGCTGTCCAGGCTGGGTCGCCGTGGGCTTTTCGTCGCTGGGCAGGGAGGCTTCGCAAAGGGACTCTTGAAGGCTACCAAAATAACTTCTTGCTGTCCTCCTGCTTGTCTTTTGCTCAGCCGTTTTATAGCTGTGTATTCTACTCCTTGTGAAGAGTCAAATATGGTGTCAAGATGCGTATTCTGTAAACTCTGGGAATGCTCCATACTTCATGGAGGGATATGGAGTTCCTTGAATGTGTTGCATGGAGTCTTGCGGATACAGGCTCAAAAGGAAATAGAGAAATTCGGCTATTTAGAACTTACTTAGAATGTTCACCTAAGAATAACGCAGGTTTATGCCAAATTTTCATGTACTACTCTTGGAGAATTTTGCCAAATCAGATTTTACTTTTTAAAACATTAAAATAGCTTAAAAGAAGCAACCTAGTTAATATTCAATAAAATTTTACATTGACATTTTTCCTGGTATTCTTTATATTTATTAGGTTGGACATTGTAGGAATATTTTTGCAATAATAGGAAAAAATGCAAACGATTTAAAAGAAATCTGGTGAAATCAGTAGGAAATTGAAATTATGAACACAGTTTTAATGTAAATTTTGCTGAAAACATTAAGAGGATTGCTCTCAGAACTAAAGTTGTAAGTTACAATACTTAGTCTAGGGCATGATACCTTCTGTGTTAATTCCTTGCTTTGTGGTAAATTGGTGCAATTTGCTAGTTTTTTTAAAAAAAAACTTCTGTTTTATTCATAATTCCATTTCTCATTCTCATGAGCTTTTCTGAGCTCTTGAAGGTGAAATTTGTCTCTGATTTCCTGGCAATAAAGCTTGAATTCAGTGAGACTTACTTCCAAATAGCTGTGTACAGGATTATCCCGCCACTCTTTTAATCCTGCTGGTTAATTATATCATGAAAAAACAATTGAGAATTCAGACTTCTGTGAATGCAAGTAAGGTACAAACTTCATGATCACCAAAGCCAGGGACTTTTGTTTTTAAACATGTAATTTCAGAAGCTTAAATTCTTTTTCTTTCCACCAGGTGGATTCAGAACAGTTCACTAAATAAACAACTTGAAAACAAAGCTGTAACCTACCAAAAATTAGTGTTGAAATAACATAGCAAACAGCCAACAGAAAAGCCATTAACTATAGATCAAACTAAAAATATTCAGCAAGTCGCCTTTAACAGCTTGATTTTTTTCCAAATATCTAAAAAAAGGCCTTCTCCAATAGAGGCTACTTATATTGAGCGCTTGCCTTTCTCTGATGGGCAGGGAATCTGGAAGGACTCCAGATCTGGAGGGAGGAACATATGGTGGCCCTTAAGTCACCAAAGTCCCAAGTCATTCAAGCTCATTTGATCTGGTGAGAATGTGATTTCATTCAGAGCATGATAGGGTATTATACTTAAATGCTTTTGAAATGCAATGGGATCAGGAGGCCCTGCATTCATCTAGGGGTGAGGGATACAGTGAATATTTTCTAGAGTTCCATTGGCCCTTCCATTGTGTTTCTGTAGCAACACATCTGAATCTAACCTCTCATTTCCCACTTAGGGATGGCTGTGTAACAATTACAAACTATGTAGTTCTCAACTATTATGTAGTTCTGTCTATGAACTTTATTTTACTAGATTTATCTTAACCATGAATTTAGAGAAGTCCTCTGAAGTTAGTAGAAGAGGAGTCATTTGTCCAAAGTGACCACTGAACTTTCATGGGCTGAAGAAGGACTTGAACCTGGAACTCCCTAATCCCAGCCCATAATTTCAGTCATTTAATCATACTTTACAGTTTTAATGCAAGAAGAGAAAAACCCTTTTGGATCTACTTCTAGTAATACAGAAGTAGCTAGTTGGTATGGTACTGCTGTTTGCAGTGTGTTCCAGATTTTAGTGCAACATAATATTTTTCTTTTCCCTCTCTTTTGGGAAGTAGCCTTCTAAACTTACTGAAGGAGGTTTTTGTTTTGGTCACTGCATATAGGCTTTTTAACACAGTTCTGAAGTTGGTGAGTTTAGAGTATAAGAAAAAGTTATTTCGTTTCTGAAAACATGTCCAGGTGACATGGATTCAAATCCAGATCCAAGTATAAGTGAAATGAAAGTGAACTCGTATCTTGGGGATATATACTTCAATCCACTTGATTGCAGAAGCCCTCTGAATAGTTCACCAAGTACAGAAGAAGTGAGTAGGTGTTTCTGCTACATTGGAATTCCTATAAAATAGCAATATAACTCAGCATAGAACCAATAAGACAGAACCAATAAACCTGCCTACAAAGTTTTCAGAAAGCAACTAATATTTCATTAATTAGTCTCTCTTAATTTTATTTTAATAAAAATAACCTCCGACTCCCTTATATTAAGGGAGTTGGAAGTCAACACCTTTTACTTTTTTCCCTTCCCTTTTCCCTCCCTTATTTTCCTCCTATTTTCTTTTGTATTTTTGTATTTCATATTATAAACTAATAAATAAGATTACTTAGTTTTCTGTTGTTGAATACTTAAAGGTGTTTGTACCTATAAACAGCTACATAACCTATGATAAAGATGCAAGCAATAGAAATGAGAGGATGCAGTAGACACAATCATCATCAAAATCCCCAGATAAAAATACAATTTTTGTTCTTATAATAAAGTATCGTCCAATAATATTTTAAGGTATCTGATCTTCTTGCAAATATGCAATGACTCCTGCAAACCACAAATATTTTAAAATAGTAAAAACTAGAAGTAGCCTGAACTCATGTCTGTAGCAACCTTTGGATCCTCAATGAAAGCCATCTAAAATTGTCAATATGAGTCATGAGAGGCTGCAATGCTTTGGGATTCAAAATGAAAGTTGTGTTTCTTCTGGGTTTATCTATCTTCTTCAAGAAACAAACAGTGTTTGTCTCATTATGGTTTAACACTTTTTACAAATATTTCTAATCCATGCATGGACAAGCGTTGGAGCCGCAAAATTGCACACACATTCTATTGGTTGATGTGCATGTAAACAATATCTAATACTGCTTTACACACTCAGAACCTTTGGAAGAAATAACTTCCCACCCCAGCTCCCATGGCACTTCTTGACTGTGAGGTCTCTTCAGCAGTGGAGCAGACAGCTTCTTGGAGTCCTAGGGACTCCATCTCTGGAACTTTTTAAGCCAAGGTTGGATACAATTTATTGAGGACAGTCTGAGCATTCCTGTCTCTGGCGGAAGTCCCTTCCAACCCCAGGATTCAGTGAGGCCCTGTAGAGGCTTAAAACCATGCACAGGAATCCTAGAAAAGGTGTTTCTGTGGTCAGCCATAGAATCCTCAGTCTCGCCAGTCCTTGTGAGCCAGAGTGGACTTGTTTCAAGAGTGTGTCAGCTACCATAGAATCCCCACCCAGGTGGCCAGAGTAGCAATTCCAGCAGCCCAGATGGGAACCTATAGTGATGGCATCGCAATAACAGCAGAAGCAGAAAAGGGAGGGAGGGAGGAAGAACCACAAACCCTACAAGTGTTGCGGAACAGGCTTTCATAAGCAGAGGCAAACCATGGATTGCCCTCCTTCTCACATCTTGATTTTGGTGAACAGTTTTATGGGCTATGCAATACTGAAGAAACAAGAAGTGAGATTTAGCCCAGAGAAGACCAAATGTGCAGCCCCTTACTTATAATGCACTAGTGGTGCTTAAATGCAAATGGTGCTTTATACGCTGCTTTGGTGCTCTTAAAAGGGCTGGTAGAATTAGAGTGTTATTACTAATAGCTTGATTTGCATTCTTCCGTATAGCATCTACCTTTGCAGGCTGACAGATACTGGATTGATTGCATTGGACCCTCAATCCAACCCACGGCTTGATTGTACAAATCCAGATTAAAATGCCCCTGACATCTGGTGTCTAGTATCTACATGGTATGGCTCCTGTCAAACAACTCTTACTATTAGCAGTTTTCTTTCCCAAGAGTCCGTTGGAATTACAGTATTGTAACTTTCATCCATTCCTTGCCATTTTCTCCAGAATTTAGAGAAATTGTATGTTTCTGTGACAGCCGTTGAATTATTTGAAGAATTATTTGATGAGTACTATTACATTTTCCCTTGTCTTGTCTTTTTAAAGCTTGTTATTAGCAGTTGCATTAATTTCTCCTCGTGAGATTTCGTTTCTTATCTCTCCATCCTCAGAATCTCCCTTGGATTCTGATAGTTTTCATGCACCTTTAAGTGCATCTTTAAGTGAGGTGCCCAAAACGGGATTATTCAGGTGCTTTTATTAACATAAGTTAAATTTACACACAACTTTTTTTACAACCATGTCATACTGCAGACTGGAAGTCAGTTTCCAAGCAACTACTATGCCAAAGTCTTTTTCCAGCCTAATATCTGGATTTTTTTTCTGTCTTCCCACTGGTTCTGCTATAGTTGGCAAATACAGGTAGTCCTCGAGTTAAGACCACAATTGAGCCCAAAATTTCTGTTGTTAAGTGAGGCATTTGTTGTGTGAGTTTTGCCACATTTTGCAACTTTTCTTGCCACAGTTATTAAGTGAATCCATGCAATCCATAAGGTGGCTAAGTGAATCTGACTTCACCATTGCTTTGCTTGTCAGAAAGTTGCAAATTTTGATCACGTGATCCCGGGATACGCAACAGTCATAAGTATGAATCAGTTGCCAAGCATCTGAATTTTGAACACGTGAACATGGGGACAATGGATGGTCGTAAGCGTGAAAAACAGCCATAAGTCACTTTTTCTAGTGCCGTTGTAACTGAATGTTCACTAAAGAAGGACTACCTGTGTAAGCACTCCCTCCCCTTTTTCATCTCACTCTCGAATAGGAAGGTTATAGAGGGTAGGACCCAATGCAGAGTCCTGTGCTGGACTTTGGCGCTTCGCTTTCATTGATTGAGGGAGAATTCATGACTGCTTATGAAGTAAGATTTCAAGTAGATGTGCATCTGCTAAACTGCTAGTTTATCCAGAGAAGATTCATAAGCATACTCCAGGTATGACAATCACAATGTCATGGAGTGTTTTGTCAAATACTTCACTGAAACCAAGATATATTATTTCTACATTTCCACGCACTATTAAGGGAGCGATGTAATTTAAAAAGGAGAGAAGATTAACTTTTTTGTTGTACACTTTGAAGAAAATATGTAAATGTACAAAAGAGAATGTGACATAAATAAAAAAATACAATAGGGATAAATAAATCAGGGATTTTAAAAAGTTGTGGAGGTTATTGCCATCATGGAAGTTACACCTTTCCAATATATAATCAATGGTATTAGTTTAAATAGTTTAATATCACACCACATTAACCGTGATGAACAATTCATTGGAACGATAAATGAGTTTGGTCTATATTGCTAAAATGAATTTAGATTCTACAGTATGCATAAAACTCAATTTTGTATATGATAACAATCCATGTATTAGATTATAGTCTGTGAATGATTTCAAGCTGAAGCATGCGAAATTTGCTTTTAAGGTACAAAGTTACTTCAGACTTCAAAGCATTTTCCCACAACTTGAACCGGGGACTGGAAGCCGTTAAAGACTGGATGAGAGCAAACAAGCTGATACTCAACCCAGACAAGACCGAGTGGCTGTTGTGTTTCCCTCCCAAAAATTTGACCACCATACCATCACTCAGGCTGGGGGGACAAAATTTAAACCCCTCAGAAAGGGCCCGCAACTTGGGAGTCCTCCTGGATTCACAGCTAACTTTTGACCACCATCTCTCAGCTGTGACCAGGGGGGCATTTGCCCAGGTTCGCCTGGTGCGCCAGTTGCGGCCCTACCTGAATCGGGAGGCCCTCACAACAGTCACTCGAGCCCTTGTGATCTCTAGGCTGGAATACTGTAATGTGCTCTACATGGGGCTGCCCTTGAAGAGCATCCGAAGACTTCAGCTAGTCCAGAATGCGGCCGCGCGAGTGATCGTGGGCGCACCACGGTTCGCCCACATAACACCGATCCTCCGTGAGCTGCACTGGCTACCTGTTGGTCTCCGGGTGCACTTCAAGGTCCTACTCACCACCTATAAAGCGCTCCATGGTAGTGGATCTGGCTATTTGAGAGACCGCCTTCTGCCAATTACCTCCCTGCGTCCCATCAGATCGCATAGAGTTGGCCTCCTCCGTATTCCATCCGCCAGTCAGTGCCGACTGGCGACTACTCGGAGGAGAGCCTTCTCTGTTGCGGCTCCGACACTATGGAACAATCTCCCCGTGGAGATTCGTACCCTCACCACCGTCCAGGCCTTCCGCACAGCCCTCAAGAACTGGCTAACCCGTCAGGCCTGGGGATAATCTTATTTCGCCCCTCCCGAATGCTGAGTGAATGTTGAGTTTTATTGTCTAATTTATTTTGTGCACATTTCTTTTTTCGTATTGTCCTACACTCCCCTTCCTTTTTGATTGTAAGCCGCCCTGAGTCCCCTCAGGGAAAAGGGCGGCCTATAAATAAATAAATCCAAATCCAAATCCAAATTAGCCACTGAATTGTCCACTGAAGCCGACAATTTTCCAGCAAGAAGCATATAGTATAATTGTAGCAATTATTATATATGGAAGCATATATAATATATGCATATATGTTAAAATGGGAATTCAGCTTTTAAGATTTGTTCCATACTGGTATAAATTATTTCTCAGAATAACAGAATTATAAGGAACGTTGGAGGTTTGCTAGTCCAACCTTCTGTTCAAACCTTTCCAGACAAATGACTCTCCAATCTCTTCTTAAAAACCTCCAACAGATGGGACCGTTCACAACTTCTGGAGGCAAGTGGTTCCACTGATTAAATGTTCTCACTGTCAGTAAATTTCTCCTCAGTTCTAGGTTGCTTCTCTTCATGATTTATTTGAAAGGATTTTATCTTTGTCTTATTAATAAGTAAATATTGCAATCTAAACACATTGTCAACTATAACTGGAATGACCTTTGTTTATTTATTTCATTGTATGTATATCTTGCCTTTACCATTTTTTACAAATAACTCAAGGTGGTGAACACATATGATACTCCTCCCTCCTCCTGTTTTTCCCACAGAACAAACCTGTGTGGGCTGAGAGAGGCGGACTGGCCCAAGTCACCTAGTTGGTGTCATGGCTAAGGCAGGACTAGAACTCACAGTCTCCTCCTTCCTAGCTTGGTGCCTTAGTCACTAGACCAAACTGGCTATCTCTAATAACATTGAGTCATTACCATATTGTTTTCATGGTGTTTAAAATCTAGTAACAAAATGAACAATTCAAGAAAGCAAAATTCCAAAGCAACATGAAAATTGCATGCTCTGGAAACAATACGAACCTCTTTCAGTTCATGTTAATTCAATTAGTTCAATTAAACAGTTCAGTTTAATTAATAGAACGGAGGGACCATTAAGTTGAAATAGATGAGCAAGTCAACTGTAGACGGAAGGGCAGAATAAAGACAATCTTAATATCCTAGTCAAAGAGTTGGTGGCCTCCCAGCTGTTCTCTGTTCCTCTGGATGGGCAAAATAAAAAAGGGCCATATTGTGACTTCATACCTTTTCAAGTGTCTTCGGTCCCAGAAGTGAAACTGAGTCACTCACATGACCAGCCCACTTTACATCTGTTACAGGAGGACTGGGGTGACAGGATAGCAGCGTTCCAAAATTTGAGGGGCTGCCACAAAGAAGAGGGTTGAGGGTCAACCTATTATCCAAAGCACCTGAAAACAGGAGAAAAAAAACTGCGGATGGAAACTAATCAAAGAGAGAAGCAACCTGGAACTCAGGATAAATTTCCCGACAGAACAATTATGCAGTGGAACAACTTGCCTTCAAAAATTGTGGGTGCACCATCACTGGAGGCTTTTAAGAAGAGACTGGACAGCCATTTGTCTGAAATGGTATAGAGTCCCCTGCTTGAGCAAAGGGTTGGACTAGAAGACCTCCCAGGTCCCTTCCAACTCTATTATTCTGTTAAAACGGAAGTCTCAGAGAATCCAATTTGTGAATTTAGTTTTGAGTTCAACAAAGGAACACAATTCCGAGATTTAGCATTATGGCAAGTTGGGAAGGTCTGTATTTAAAAAAAAAAAACTAAAAAAGAGTAGCTGTCAGCCAACCCAGAGACTGAGAAATAGCCAAGCTAGCTAATGATTTTGTTCAGCTTCCCTCTGAACCTGGATTAGTTGAAACTGCAGCAAAGTTTTCTTTCCAAGTGATTGGACAGCTCTCCCTTTCAAATTCATGTGGAATTCCTTTCCATTCATCGGATTGTGTTTGTCTGGAGTTCCAGCAGTAGCAGGATCAGCAGTTTAGCCGTGGGAGAAAGGGAGCGCATCGAATTCATTCTGGCCTTTCTTCCAGGAGCACAAGAGGGGGCAGCCATGGGAGAATGACTTGGCTTTATGGCCATAAGAGTTGACTTTGAAACTCTCACTGAGATGACGTCCCTGTTTTAATCCAGCAAAGGTAGTCCAGGTCAATACAGGTGGTCCTTGACTTACGACTACAATTGAGCCCAAATTTTCTGTTGCTAAGCACAGCAGTTGTTAAGTGAGTTTTGCCCAATTTATGAACTCTTCTGCCATGAATGTTAAGCAAATCATTGTAGCCGTTAAGTAAATTATGCGGTCATTAAACTGGCTTCTCCCATTGACGTTGCTTGTTGGAAGCGTTGGGAAGGTTACAGCTGGTGATCCTGGGATCCTGGGATGGGGCAACCGTCATAAAGGCATGCCAGTTGCCAAGCACGGAAATTTTGGTCACTGACCACAGGGATGCTACAAATGGACATAAGTGAAAACTAGCAAAGGCAATAGCACGTAGACTTGCATACCACTTTGCAGTGCTTTTACAGCCCTCTCTAAGTTTACAGAGCCAGCCTCTTGCCCCCAACAATCCGGCTCCTCATTTACCAACCTTGGAAGGACAGAAGGCTAAGTTAACCTTGAGCCTGGTGAGATTCGAACTGCCAAATTGCAGGCAGGCAGCAGAAGTAGCCTGCAGTACTGCACTCTAACCACTGGACCACCAGGGCTCAAAACTGATCATAAGTCTCCCTTTTCAGTGCTGTTGTAACTTCGAACAATCGCTAAATGAATGGTTGTAAGTCAAGGACTCCTTGTATTGCATCCAGTGACATTGATTGGTATTTCAGTTGTTTTCATGCCGTATATGCAGTGGAGCATTGGTCATAGAGGTCAATGGCCAGAATTGTGTTGAAGTGAAATAACTATGAATGTTCCCACCTTCCACATAGTGACTTTGCTCTAGCTTGAAATGCTCACGCAATTCTTTGGTCATCTTGAAATTTAGTCCTTTTAAATTTAATGGGATTTACCCCAAAATACTGTAGGTGGGTTTGGCTTGAAGCAAATCTTATGAAGGCCATATAAATGACTCTGATATGTTAAATGCCTATTTATTTATCCATTTAGAAACCTCCCATCTCCCTTACAGAGGAACTCTAGGCAGTGTGCAGATAAAATGTTAAAACATAACGAGTGACTGAACCTGAAAATGACATCACTAAGCCTTTTATTTACTTTTTGTATTCAGGTAAAAGAACTTGTTCTTGACAACTGCAGGTCAAATGAAGGAAAAATTGAAGGCCTCACAGATGAATTTGAAGAGCTGGAACTATTAAGTACAATCAATGTAGGCCTCACCTCAGTTGTAAACTTACCAAAGTTAAACAAACTTAAGAAGGTAGGTGGTCGTCCTATTTTATGAAGAAAAACATGACTGGCCTAATAGTTACTTATATAAAAGACCCTTGAACCCAGTGTTAAATGGAGGGTTCTATGTGACTACACAGTAAAGCAAAACTTTGGAACTTTTAAATAAACATGGCACATCTAATTGTAAAGTGTAAAGTGCAGGGATTTCCTAATATTTCTCGCTTTTGTTCATTATAACTCTGCTGCCAAGACACTCATTTTATACATGCCCATCTGTCCATCTGACTGCCAACTTGGTCTCATTTGATCTGCTCAGGTCGTGCAGGCTCCTATTTTTGCAGAGTGGCAGAAGCACTGGTGGCCTCCCCCCAGCTCCCCATCTTTTTCTCCCTTGGTAACTCCAGTTTCTTGGCCAGGTGAAAACTGTTTTGCTTTGGAATCATCCTGGCTCTTCTCTGCTGCTGCTGATGCTCAACTAAGATCTGCCCTTTGGCTTCCCTTTTCTCCCTCTCTGTTCAAAATTTGTTTCCTCTTCATTGCCGAAACTATTGGCTTCGCTAGCCTTTACTTTTGACTTCATTGCCCTTCCGCTAGCAGCCTTTTGTTCGTCCTGCTGGAGGTGTTAATTCAGCTGTTCTCTTGGTTAGCGTCTCTCTGCTCTGCATTTGAGCCTCCATGCTTCTTTAGGACATACTATCCCGTTTCCTGCCGAGTCTCTTTCCCCATTCTGCCTTCTTTCCGCTCCATCATTATTTTTGTGACTTTCCTTGTTCTCCTATTATGAATGAATGAATGAATGATCGATCATCTCACAGCCCACCTTCCCTCTGCAGATGTTGCCTGCTTAGCTTTATCTTGACTTCCAGGTGTGCTATATTTGCCCCGTGTCTTGGTTTTCCTTTGTACAACTGTTTTGATGGCCACCAGTGTCAGTAACCTCCAGCCCTTCTCTTGGCTCCCAATCTATTTTGGGATACAGACAAGCTCTATGTCTTCCACTCCAAAACTTTTCACCAGCTCTCCTCTCCAAGCTCCCTCTCCTCTTTCGTTCTCTTTCACTTTCCCAGTTCCTCACTTTCTCCAAGCATGTTTGTGATGCTGCTGCTTTCATTTCCTTCCAAATCCCTCTGGGCTGGCACAATGCCATATGCCTTTACTCATTCATTTGGGGAGTTATCAGGGTGGAACTTCAAATTGGGCCCTCAGGAAAGGGGTGTGTCCTCTGTGAGGTGACATATGTGCATAGATAAGACTTTATTTACTACAGATATTAGAGAACAAATGCTATATTATCCTAAGAAATGAATAACATAGTTGTGTTTATTTTTATTGTCTCAATATTTGTCTCCTCAGCTCGAGTTGAGTGACAACAGAATCTCAGGGGGACTGGAAGTATTGGCAGAAAAATGTCCGAACCTCACACATCTAAACCTAAGTGGCAACAAAATAAAGGATCTTAGTACAATAGAACCTCTGGTGAGTCCACATAGGCCTCTTTGGGAGGTCTTTGCTGATCAGTTCCCAGTACTCCTGGGATTGTCCCTCTAGTTCAGGGGTGTCAAACTCAAGGCCTGGGGAGGGATCCGGCCTGTGGGATGCTTAGATCTGGCCCATGGGGCCACACTGCAAGCAGCAAAGGAGTAGGCCACAGTGCTTCTGCCAGTGGGAACGGAGCTCAGGAGGGCTGCTCCTTCTGCGCTCTGTTTTCGTTGGCAGAGTGCTCTGGCCACCACAGGTGCCCCCGACATGAGTGATGTCGAGCTGGCCACGCCCCCTGCCCATGCCTCCCTGCCCCCCCCCCCAAGGTCATACACAATCCCCAGTGAAATTGAGTTTGACACCCCTCCTGTAGTTGCCTATTCGCCCTGCAGCCTCTCTGGCCACCCTCTTCCTTTCCTGCGTCTCCCTAAGCGCTGTCTGGTCCGTCAGAGGGCCCAAGGGAACAAGGGCTTGAGTTCTCTTACCCGCATTGTGCACTGTGACCCCCCTCGTGGCTGCCTTTCATTATGACTCCTGGGGTTGTCCTTATTCCTGAGCAGTCAAAAAGACCACTCCCCCCCCCCCCCCCCCGTAAGCCAGCTGAGGAAAAGGTGTCTGTAGCTTTCAGTGGAGTAGGAGACATTTCCAGATGGGCTCAGGATATGGTTCCCTGCTTCCTTTGGTCCTCCTTGACTGCCTAAACTTCATACTAGTAGTGTGGCATTTTAAAACTTTTATGCTTTTCTGTACTCCCTTCAGTTTGCCAGGCAATAATTTCCCCCTTTCTTCCCTTATTCTAAACTTAAAGCGACTCAGTTTCCTTGACTCTTTACCTTTCTGGACAGATCCATAGAAACAATATTTGTGGACAAGTCAGAAAATAAAGGAGGACCGTAGAACCCCAGGGGGCTCAGAATAGGTGGACGTAGAACAGCTGCCCCCGAACCTGGGCTGCAACCATTGTCCTCTACTGCCTGTTTTCAGTCGCTGGGAACGGCTGCCCTGAACCTTGACTGAGTAACATTGCAACTGGCAACATTTCTGGATCTGCTTCTGGCCTCCAGATTGCAGCTTCTATCGCACTTTCTCTGCTGAGAAAGTCAACAGACTTTAAAATTGAAGGTACAGAAGAAAAAAGTGTCTATAAGGATGAAACAGTGAAAGGATGGGGCTATGCGGCGTCTTTGGCAGACCCTCCCCCATCGAATAGGACTAAACATCTTTCTTTTTTTTAAATCTAATAGAAGCCTTTTCAGTGCTGACATGAACAGATAAGAAGAGTCGTAGGTATTTGATCTTTTTAGTTAATGTACCCTGATATTTAACCACCTGAAGCCTCTTCTTCCACATGGTGTGAGCAGGCTGGTGGTGACTGAGTGAAACTTGCCCAGTCATCCCGGGAGCTTCTGTGGCTGAAGGTAGCCTTGAATCTCCTCTCCTGTTCCTGTTCCATATAATATGGCTTGATTTGTGGCTTGGTGAAAGAGCATCTGCAGAATTGGTTGCTGGCTTCTGCATCTCCTTCTGACGGTCGCCTGAAGGAATGGTGCCTATAGGCTGGAAACAAACAGGAGGCGGCTTCCTTCATGGGATTTAAAATTCTTGGCCCACCTTGAGAATCTGCAGCCAGAGGGCTTGTTCCCTTTGGGGCTTTGGACAGGTGTCTTGCAGACTCCCAGGGATCTGTGGCTCCAGGTGGAGCTTAAATCCAACTCACCTGAATGTGGCCACTTCCAAACTTCTTGTAGGCCAAATCTGATCCTGGCTAGATTGAGAGGATAGAATGTTTTCTAGTTAAGAAGCCTTTGGGGCCTTTGTTTTGTTATAATTCTGACCCAGTGGTGTTGGGCCGAGGGTTGGCAATGAACCCCTTCCTTTTTCTTTCAGGAGAAGTTAGAAAACCTGAAGAGTTTAGATCTTTTCAATTGTGAGGTCACTAACTTGAATGACTACAGAGACAATGTCTTCAAACTTCTCCCTCAACTCACATACCTGGATGGCTACGATCGGAATGATAAAGAGGCCCCTGATTCGGATGCAGAAGGTTACGTGGAAGGCCTGGATGATGAAGAGGAGGAGGAGGATGGTGTGTGAGCTTGAACCCTAGCTTGAGGTTGACTCCCAAGAACAAAACTCCATGTCTTTGCCTTATTTGATGCAGTAAAACCATCCACAGAGTTATCCGTATCAGTTTGTCGCATTCCAGATTGCCCTGGAAGCAAGAGACGGGAGGAATCCTGAAAACCCCCTAGATTCCAGTGCCCTGTGCTTCTCCTTGGCACCAAATATTGATGAACATTGGCATCTTGTACTGGAATGGTGGGGTAAATATATAAGAGGACCATTGAATAGCAGAGGTAGCATCTAAAGGTTGATTTTGCCTCTCTTTAAATTACTGGAAACACAACTTCTGGATATGATGATAATGGCCACTCCTACAGGTTGCTTTCAAGAGGATTGCAATAAATTGGAGGAAGAGACAGTACTCAGTGGATGATACGTACCATGGCTTAGAGGGACCTTTGTTTAGAAGGGACAGCAGAGGCCAGGAACAACTGCCTACAACCTGCACCCTGATTCTGAGTTTCCAGCAAGTTTTAGGCATGATTGCTGGCTTGAAAATCAGTGACTCTCAAGTAGATGGATTCCTTTGGACCCAGTCCAAAGGGGGCTTCTTCTATCCATGCTCTTTTTAGTACCACGGTTCTCTTACATGCATGGCTTGCGTGTCATGCCCCATCATCCAGTGCAGAGTGTGCCACGTGCAAGTAAGGAATTGGGGATGGTGGGGAATCCTGTCCTCATCCTGCAGTTAAGGTTCCTGGAGAGGCAGATTCCTTGCAAGTCTATTGTCTGAAACACTAGATACTAGAAACCAATGCAGATGATAGGTACGAAAGCATGGCTTAAACTTCAGAAATATTTGGAACTGACCTGTGCTTCTTTTCTCTTGTTCTGTTCCACTTCATAAAAACGTCAGGTGGTTTTGCTGTTTTAAATAGGGTTAGCTCGTTTGGAGCATTTCTCCTTCAATTTGCGTGAGGTGAGAGAAATGGGAGAACTACCTGATAGGTTGCTTAATGTTCTTGGTCTTCCTTTTGGGTTTCCTGGAAGCAACTTTGCTGAAGACAAAAGCTCTTTCTTTTGTTGTTTTGTTTTGTTAAGTTAAATGCCTCATCTTCTGCCTTCGGGACCTGTCTTCTTTCTGAGCCTAAAATAGCTGCCACATCATTTCTGTCCCTACTATGGAATCCAGGCGATCACAATCTCCGAGCTGCAGAATTTAGACACTTAGTTGATAGCTTCAACTTTCACATAGCTGAAGGAGGGTGAATGGGAATCTGATATTTCTGCACATGCTCAGTGGCACACACTCACACCCACACCACCCCGTTCCTGCAAAAGTTCAGGGCTCCGTCCGGTCCTGACTGCAATGTTGCTCTTGGCCTTTATGGCCTGGGAGAGACAAAGCAAAGGTTTAGGAGGGGAACCAGAAGAAAATGGAATTGACTTCTCTCATTGGCTCGGTTCTTCTGTTTTGTTTTTATAGAAGAGGACTACGATGAAGAGGCTCAGTTAGGAGAGTACGAATTAGAGGAAGAGGAGGATGTGAGTGGAGAAGAGGAAGATGTGAGTGGAGAAGAGGAGGTAAGACTGTAGTACTTGGGGGAGAGAATCAGACCAGCTGCAGGCATCTTGCTTTGGAATGAGGGGTGTTGCGATCTGTGATCAGCCGGAGCAGATAATGGCCTCATGCTGAATATGGTTACGGCAATTCCTCTTCCAAAGCGAACTAATTTTTTCCAATTTAGACAAGTTCCAGATGCAATAAAACACTTTTGCCTTTTTTTCTCTGGCAGGAGGATGAAGAGGGTTATAATGATGGTGAAGTAGATGATGAAGAAGAGGAGGAAGAAGCAGCAGTTGGTATGTGCAAAACAAACCTTGAGAAAACCTCTGCCCTCTTTTAAAGGCTAAACCATTGGGACAGTAGAGCAGATCTGAGAGATTGACTGAGATGCTGTGTGAGGTTAAGCGCCCCGAAGCCGCTTCAAGCCCTCCTGCGGCCCGAGAGCTTCGGGGTGTCCCTGGGCTTGCCTCTCCCCATCAGCCAGCCGCCACTCCCTCAGAAGGAAGCTATTTGGGGGAAAGTTAGGAGACGCTTCCAGTGTTTCTGCCTTGAGCTCTTCAGAGGAAAAGGGAGAGATGAAGGAGGAAGGCCTGGAGCTTCTTTTTGGTGCGATTGGAAATTTCTTCAGGGCAAAGTTAGTTTATTTGTTGACTGGAGGGCTTATAGAGTGGCCTGCAACTCTTCAATATGTAGTTGGAATTAAACAGACACCAACCAGCTAATTTTAAATTAAAAGCATGAAAAATAGTCCCTAAGGGCATTAAAGAGTTCTGGGTTAATATTTTTATTTTATTCCTCTTCTTTGCACATATTTTATATGGGAAAATGGTGCACTGCTTTTAACAGTACTTAGCTTACCAGTTTCAGCAGCTGCGTGCAGCCTGCATTGTAAAGGTGCAAAGTAGAACTTTCCTTCCTCTGGAAGTGGGGCTGAATTCGGCTGGCGGGGGAAGCTGCTTTCCCCCATAGCTGCCCTGGCCTTTGCTCAGCTGGAAATTGCGCTTAAACCTAAGTGGGTTGCTTTGCAACAATAGTTTGGGGCTGCATGGGGAAGGCAGTTTGTGGGGCAGAGATGTTCCTCATTCTGACCCTGCAACCCTTTGCTTTGACAGAAGAAGCCCGGGGGGAGAAGAGAAAACGAGAGGCTGATGATGAAGGCGAGGAGGAAGATTAAATGCAACGCAACCTGTTCTGGGGAAAAATAAGTTTCCTATTGTGATTTGACTGTTTATTCCCTGTATTTTCACCCCTTCTCACCCCCTCCCTGGAATGTAATGTTGCTGTGAGATCAAGAAGGAAATGTTTAATTTTATGGGCAAGGGAATTAAAATAACATTTTTTTAAAAAAAACTGCCACTCAAGACTGCTACATTTTGTTTCTGTAAAAAAATATTTTATCTGTTATTCCTGTTTATGCAGGAGCAAACAACGCAAGAGATAAGTTTGTTTTTCTTGGAGTGGCTCATCCTGGACTCTGGATTTTTTATTTTATTTTAAAAGCTTTTTAGAAATAAATATGAGCTGGAGGATTCCCACAATGATTCCAATTGATGGCTGGAACAGGGAGGGCGGAGGGATCATTTGGGCCTGAAGACTCCGTGGCTTCTTCCCCGCCCCCCCTTTTGGCCAGTTTATGAGGACATTGTAAGCCTTTTTTTCTTCTCTCCCGGATTCAGCAAAATTGGCCTGTGGGAGCCTTCCAGCCGCCAGCACCATAGGGAGCAGCAGCAGCAGCATCTTGATAACCGCGTGTTTTCTTGTTACCTGTTTTGTGAATGGCTGCCGTTCCCAGAAACCCCTTTTCTTCCACTTCCTATCGGTAACATTTACTTGGCTGTTTGTAAATAGTGACCAACTATGTAATTTCTCTCTCTCCTTTTTATTTGGTTTGTGGGGGTGACTTTGCAAATTTTTATTTTAAAAAAATCTTGTAGAGCATGGCTGGGCAAGCTCTCGGGATGGGAACTGCTCAAGAATGCAGCAGGATCCTTGTTCAGCTCCCATTCCCGGTTGGTTCTTTTCTGACTCTTGGGATCTAGAGCAGTTCTCTGTAAACGGCAGTCATGAAAATATCTATAAATATATATAAAAAGTGTTCCTAATTTCCTGAGTTAACTGGTGAATTGCATTTGACAGTTGTAATAAAAAAAGAAAATGTTTGAACCCTTTTAACTAAAGTGTGTACTATTTTGGTCTGTAAAATACTATATATAAAAGTATATTAACAACGCCTTGATATTAGGTGATGAGAATCTGTTTCCACATGTGCTCTACAGCAGTGGTCTCCAACCTTTGGCAACTTTAAGACTTGTGGACTTCAACTCCCAGAGTTCCTCAGCCAGCAAAGCTGGCTGAGGAACTCTGGGAGTTGAAGTCCACAAGTCTTAAAGTTGCCAAGGTTGGAGACCACTGCTCTACAGTACTCTGAAGATTTTTGCAAAGCTTTTAATTGCCAGAGGAGACAGTACTGGACACCCAGGCCAGCCGGGTCTCTTTTCATACACGAGCATGGATTGCGGATAGAAAAGTTGTATTTTCTTAAAAAGTCAGTGAATCGACTGCAAAGTACCTAGTTGAATGTACAGATTTAATTTCCTGTCCCTCTTCAATGAGAGCCTTAGAAGTGGGCTTGTGTCTCCTCGTCACTCTCTCATCTGTATATAAACAAGCACAACCATCGCAACCTTCCCTCTCGCTCCCCAAAGAGCCAGACTTTTTGAGTTTTATGTCTTTGTTAATTATGAATTTCAATAAATCTTTTTATACCATTTTTTTTTCCTGTGGCTTATTGCAGTAAATGGGCCACGTGGGAATTTGCTGCTTGATTTTAAAGTTTTTTTTTAAAAGAACAAACTTGTAATTATTTTAAGAAACTTTAGACAAAATGAAAATGAATTTGTCACAATGGCTCAGTCCACCAATGCGAAACACTTTCGTGTAAGAGAAGACGGGGCCTAGTCGTGTGGCTCTACTGCCGATGTCTCGTTTCCAGGCTTCCGAAAGAGTCTGCTGCACTCCTGGAAGAATGGGAGCAACCATGATGGTAGAAACTACTTTCCCAGGAACAGAACACTCCAGAACACCCCCCAATGTTCTCTTTCTCCTGGGGGCCACAGTGACCTGGCCACCCTAGGGGAGAAATGGGAACAACTCAAGAGTTCTCTGGAAAGAGCAGGTGTGCATCTCTCTTATGAGGTATCTGGTAGATCTGTTTTTTTGTGTCAGGTTAATGAGAAGGGGTTTTCCAACCAAGCCCTGTAGCCTGGTTGGTTTTCCATCTCCATTAGATCCTATGGGAAGATCCTCTTCTAGCTGGGAACTTCCCTCCGCAGAGACTTCTTTCCCTTAAGGAAACCATCATGGTTTATCTACTCACAAAGTAGGTGGGAAGAATTCTAGAGGCTAAATGTGCCCAGCTTTTACTATCCTCCAAGCTCTGTTAAGAAGACTTTCTCAAAGAAATCCTGGCTTTGTTTCAGAGTTTGTACCCTGATTCTCTCTGCTCTGCCTGCCCACCTTCCGAAGGCATCCTCAATCCACCCTGAAGGCAAGGAGACATCACAACGGGCTGGTTTGCTATTTGGGTAGCTTTATTTTGTCGCTACTGTAGGGCAGCATAAATAATAAGCAGATGGGGACACTGAAGTGGCACAGTGGGAAACCAGTGCTAGGCGCAGAATACAATGTGGACATGGGCGGCAGGCGTGCAGAGAGAAAAAGGAGCCCAGTTGCCTGGCTGTCCTTGTGAATTAAAGGTGTGGTGAAAGGTAGATCCCAAAGAAATCTTTGGTGCACAAAGTGGAATCTCTGGCAACCTGGCTCTGGTTTTCAAGGAAAGTGATTGTCTACATACTGGGGTGGGAAATGTGAAACTACAGGACTAGAAGCCCTGAGAAGTTGAAGCCCAAAGGTCAGCTTTTTCCTGCCCTTCATGGACAAAACTGATCCTGCCAGATCTTTACTCTTCTGTATAGAGTAAGAGCTTGTCACAACATTCCCCACATCTGAACGGGATGATTCCCAAACCATAGTTGAGAGAGCGCAGAACTGGTATAGCTTCAATATTTTGAACGCGTCCCTTTAAATCTTTTGAATGGGCCAACCACTTGGCTAGTTCCAAGCCAGCGAGATTTGGATGGAAGCCAGGATGATCACTAATGCCTCTAAGTGTGTTGGCTGGCCCAGGGGCAACACTCTGTACTCCTGCTTCCAAAAGTACCAAATTTTGGTTAACTCTTAGGCATTTACCAAGCCTCTCTTAACCCTTTCAGCAGGTGTCCTGGCTACATTCTGCTTCTTGTGGGATGGATGCCAGCCGGTGTGGTTAGTGGGTCCAGTGGTAGCCTCTCGATGCAGACTTCTCTAGGTACAGTAAAACCTCGGGTCACGAACGCTTCTGACCACGACCAAATCGGGTGCTGACCAAAAATTTTGCAAATTTTTTGCATCTGGTCATGAACAAATACTTGGGTGGCGATCAAACACAGCCACAGTGATTTTCCCTTCCGCACCATTTTTTGTATGCGCATATGCAGTCAGTCTTGCTTCCGGTCACGACCAAATCAGATTGCAACCGAAGTCCTGGAACAGATTACGATCATGACTGAAAGTTCCACTGTAGTGTGCAAATAACTCCCCATTACAAAATGTCTCATTCAGGGACTCAAGGCTCTTCTAGAATTCTACATACAACATTCTAGGTGCTTGACTTCTTCAATGGGCACTGAAACTCAATTGCCATTGCAATTTGATCAAGATTCCACAAAGAGAATGACCACTTTCTTATTTATGAGAAGAGGGTGTGGCTCTGGAAGGAGAGAAGAGAAATGCTAGAAGAGCCGGTAGCAAAGATTGCAGTCACAACACTTCTTTTCTGCAAAGGCAGCCAGCCATCCCCTTTCCTATTTTGGAGAACAAAGTAGGAAATTAAATAGGAAGCCCTTCTCCAGCTGAAAGTCTTCAGGAGGCATTGGCCAGGCTGTACAGGCTAGGAATTCTGGGGACTCATCAGGGGGAAAGCTGGGCTGTACTTGTTCGCTTGGCAGGCACTTCTGCCTGACCCTCTTGCAAAATTTACCTTCCAAATGCACTGTCCTTGAAAGTGTACCTGCCCAATCCTAGGAACAGGGATTAAGAAAGCAGGGTGATGCAGAATAATTTTGTGAGGGCAGAGGGGTAGAACATAGCCTGTTCTTTGCCCCCAAGAAGGGCTAAGCAGATCTGGTCAGCAAAATTCTGGGGGAGACTAGATGGCAGTTCAGGGGTACAAAACCCTGAACTGGTGCTGTCATCTTGCGGCATCTGCATTTTTGCAGCCCAGGTAAGGCAGCCAGGAGTAGCCCCATCAGGTTGAGCTGCCACTTTGCCCGGCATCTGCGCAGAATTTCTCTTTATCTCGGGAAGCAAAACAAGCAGGGCCAGCCTTGAAGACAACTCCTCCTTTAGGATTAATGATTCCTAGAGTGGGAGACTCAAGAACCAACCAGTCGTGAGCAAGGAAGGCATTTGTTAAATTGCATGCATGGCATGAAGGCAGAGACAGAACGGGCTCAGCCATCGTGGGATCAGCAGCTGGCATACTCTGAAATCTAAAATGGGGGTGATCTCCCCAAATGGCTAGGATGGAGGAGCCCCACCTACTTACCAGCCCTTCTGCAGGATGCTGCCTACTAGAACTCTTTAATAATCTTGTTTGTTTTTCAGGTTTTATCCTGAGATTATTTTTATAAACAACTGAAGGCAGCGAATACACCCAATACCCCTCCCTCCTCCTCCTCCTCCTTTCCCCATAACAACCCCATGAAGTAGATCAAGCTAAGAGAGAGACTGGCCCAAAGTCACCCAGCTTTCTCTCATGCCCAAGATAGGACTAGAACTCAGGAACTCTGGTTTCTAGCCTGGTACCTTGGGTTGAACATTTCCTGCCCACCCACCCTTTTTTTTTGTTCAGAGACTGCCTTTGGTAGCACGCAAAATGTTCAGCTCCAGCAGCTTTCTGGGCAGTGAAGCCAAGATGGCAGTGACAGTGCAGTCAATGCAAAGCTCTCCTAATGCATCCCGGCCACTATATTGATTTTGAAATCCACACACACCAACCTCCATGAGTGCCCCTGTCCGATACTAAAGGCTGGCACTTGGTTGTGCAGGTAGCTTGCCAACTCTCTGTCCTAAAAAAGGTGGGGATTGGGTTCTCTTGGGTTAATAATTAGGATGGGCTGGCAGTTTTGTAAGTGCCATGAAAGCTATCAGGGCCTCACACCTCATAATTAGATCATTCACTCAATGAGCATATCTGCCCTTGGAGTGGGGGTGGGGGGGGCAATGGTAATCCATCTGCCTGGCTGTGCTTCCATAAGGATGACCAGTCCCTTTCCCTGCCACAAACTGACTGTTTGCCAACTGCTCCATTAGCTGCTGAAGAACCTGAGCTATGAATCTGTTTGAAAACTGTCAGGATGGGAATCCAGTTGAACATTGGGTGGGCCTGGCACTCTTCAGGATTCTGCCTTGCTAGCAAATACATCTATGCAGCTACAAATATATATGCAGCTCTACCGTCCACTACTTGTACCAAAAAGAATAAAACACACCCTTAACTCATACGCTGCTTATGGGTAGTACATTAAAAGTGCTTAATTTTCGCTGGGTTATCTGCTCCTCACTGGAAACCCCCATTTGGATCTTTCATTTGGACTCTCTTGATCAAGTATGTGTTGCCTTTCTATTTTGAATTGTTTTCCCTCAAAGGCTTCATCTACCTGTTTCCTTTGGCCAAGTTTATCTTCAGGACTCTTGTAGCTGTGAGAGTGTGTGAATGAGTGCATGTGTGTATGTGTACATGGGTACATTCACAATCACTCTTGAAGAGACCAATTAGAGATGCAACCTGTGTGTATTCATCACCCAGTGCCCACTGGGTATATTTCAACAGAATAAATTGTAGCTACCACCCCAAGAGTGATGCCCAAGCAAAGCAGGCGCCAGACAGGCAGGGTGAGCCCTGGAGAGGGTTCAATAATGCCAAAGCCCACACTAGCTGCTGGGTTCAAGGAACGCTCAGGTCGCAAGGATGGTTCCCAAGAGAAGGGAAACGTTTTCCTTCCAGATTTCTTTCCAGTGTCGTGAGTTTGCGTTCCAATTGCACGCTTGCTGTTTATCGACAGCCTCGGGAGAGGAAAGGTAAGTAATAATGAATTCAGTTGCTTTTGTTTGGGCTTACAGTGTTCTCCTTTTTCAGCCCTGGAATAATCAGGGATGAAAACTGATTCTGCAATTTTGCACGAATGACAAAGAGCAGTAGGCTTCTACTTACTTCAAGAGAAATTTGGATAACATACGTCCCTTGTTCTTTTCATGCAGAAGTTCTCAAGTTAAACCGTACAAATAACTTTTTAGTGCTAGGCAATGACCACAGAAGGAGGAGAGGCTTCCAGTTAGCAGGTGTACCCGTGTGCTGCCACAGGGTCTCTGGCTCATATCACGTGTTAAGACGAGACAGTAAAATTAAAGAGTGGGTATAAACAAAGAGTTTCTTTAGAAAAAAAAATCCCTTCAGAGCCCATTGTTTTGGGGGCTATTGCGCAAGTTTTTCAACTCCAACTGTAGCTGTCGGATTTTGATGTCTTTCTGCGAAAGCTCAACCTTCAGTCGACGGATCTCGTCTTGTTGCCGGAAGAACATTCGGAGGAGCTTCATGGAAGACAAGAAACAGAGAAGGATCAACAGACTGAAGAGGTTGGAACAACTGCAGCGAATGTGCTGCAGGATCTGAGATGATCCCCCTTTGGATCCAAGGGTTTGGATCGCCTTTTCTGGGGGAACCTGAGAAACTTCACTTTGCGTGGACAGGGATGGAACTCGGGGCTGTCTTTAAGGTATGGGCCTGATGGGCACTTACCCGTGGGCCCCACAAGCATAGGGGCCCCATACTACTCTGTGTATGTTAACCCTTCAGTGCACCTTTCATCCTATAAATACAGCAACTGTATGACTTACTGAGTATGATTGTGTCATACATCACCAATTTTGTTGGAAGTGCCAATAAAATAAATATGTTTAATTTCATCAACTGTTTACATTTTTTGAGTAATTGTCGTAGGGGCCCCAGTACACTGCTTTGCCCAGGGCCCTTAATGCTGTTAAGAGGGCCTTGATGCTGGGGACACCCCTACAGGCACCCTGCAGTCCCAGCACTGCTGGGTGGACTTCCTCCATTTTATGGGATGGAGAAATTGGCAATAATTTCCTTTTCCAGATTGGAAAGAACGCAGCTGCTCTTTCTTACCTCATTCTCTGTTCTGGGTGGCACATTTTCCAAGAGATCTATCCCATTGACAACAACACTTTTCTTCTCTTTTATTGGTGGTTTAAAAACTACTTTGGATTCTTTCTTATAGCCTTCCTTTAAAGACATCAATATGGGATCTGAAAAACAATAGAAAACCCACATCTCAGGACAGGCACCAGTAGAAAAATTAAAAAGATACTGTAGCTACCAGAGCTGCCAATCTTATGACTTCTCATTTTTGCCAGCAGCAGCATCCCGTAAAATTGATTGGGGGGGGGGGGCACTTCTATTTTCAAAATTATTTTATGAATGCATGTCATGACTCCTGGAATATCACAACCTGTAGATCCAATTCTCTGTAGCAACTACTCCCACCATTCCCCATAATTTTGAAGCTGACATGGGTGCTATATTATCTAGTCAAACCCCTTATTCTTAGCCCCTCCTGTTATTGGGATCATTGTTGCTTAGTGATGCAGGCATTCTCAGTTGCCCAGAATGACGAGGAGTTTGACATCTGCCCCTCCCCCCAAATTGAGATTTCTAGGCAATATTCTCAGACTAGCAGATTGTGCTGGGGAAGATGCTGAGTTGACTGGCATAAACTCTGCTTCTTGTCCTGCCTTCTGATGCTTTGGAGAATATGCTGACTCCCCTTCTCTGTGACAGCCACTCATAGACTGGAAGATTGTTATCGTGTTACCCCTAGTCCTTCTCTTTATTAGAATCAGAAGCAGGATAGAGCTGGAAGGGACCTTGGAGGTCTTCTAGTCGAGCCCCGTCAAAGCAGGAGACTCTATACCATTTCAGATAAATGACTGTGTATTCTCTTTTTAAAAGCCTCCAGTGATGGTGCACCAATTTTGAAGGCATTTTTTTCCACTGCATAATTGTTTTGTCAGGAAATTTCTCCTTGCTTCCAGGTTGCTTCTCTCTTTGATTAGTTTCCATCCACTGTTTCTTGTCCTGTCTTCAAATGCTTTGGAGAATAGGTTGACCCCCACCTCTCTTCTTTGTAGCAGCCACTCAAATATTGAAATGCTGCTATCCTGTCACCCCTAGCCCTCCTTTTCATAGACAAACCCAATCCCTGCAACTGTTCATCGCAAGTTTTGGCCTCCATCTCCCTAATCCTTTCTTGCTTTTCTCTGCACTCTTTCCAGAGTCTCAACATCTTTTTTCTATTGTGGTGAGTAAAACTGAATGCTGCATTCCTTTAAGTCCGCCAGGCTTAAAGTTGCCAATAAATTGCTAGTGGTTCATCCCCAGATTTTCTTAGCCAGCTGTATCTTTCTCAGGAGCCTTCTATGGCGTTGTGGCATGCATTCTAGCCCTTTGTGCAGTTCTGTGATGTTGCTTTGCCCTTAGGAAGGAGATGGACAGTGCAACATCACTGCCACTTGTCTGCTCCCCTGGCTTGGATCCCTTTGTTCCTCTCTGGGACAGATGCCAATTTGCTTTAGCCCCATGGTCTGATCCAAGGGAATAAAGCTTCAACAGGCTCTCACACCCAAGCCTCTCAAGTACCTCCACTTTTGAGCCACTGTTTGTGGTGTACACAGCAGAATCACTGAGCTATAACCCTGCTTTTTTCTCACTCATGGAAGTCCAACACCACAAAATGAAATGATATGATCAGGAAGGGCCTTATCAACCATCCCAGGATTTTTTTTTAAAAAAGCAACCCATCCAAATAGAAACTTTAGTAAAATAATAGCTGAGTGTGGTGAAAAGTGGTGTCCTTTTCAGGATGTTGGGTTCTTCTGTGGAGAGGACACCATTCTAGAACATGGGCCCCATTGCAGAAAAGATCTGCCTGAGTGTCACTGACATATTTTCAGCAAAAATTGAAGGGAGTTAGGGGGAAGCATTGCAATAGCCATAGACTCAGACTCATAGGGCTGGCAGGGGCCTTGGAGGCCTTTTGCAACCTCACACCATCCCAGCAAGTGGTTGCCCAGCCTTTTCTTGGAAATCTCCAAGCTCTTCAATTGGTTCAATTAATTGTTCTCACTTTCAGGAATTTTCTCCTATTCTTCAGCTCTTATTTTGAACAGGTATTGACATAGTACATTAGAAGTTTTATATAGGGATATCAGTGCATTTTTAAATTCTTTCCTTGATGTCAAACATTTGACAAATCTGGAACTATTTTTTTAGTGCAGGATCTTTCCAAAGCCCTGGCTATCCATGCAAGGTGGGTCAGCTCAGGTTATGCGTGATGAGGCAAAGGCCAGAAGGTCTCCTGGAGGTGCCAACATGCTCACCCCTATTCATTCCACTCAGCCATTCGTCTGGGGTGAGGGCAGGTTCTGGACCCGGAGTCATTGGGTAGATATCTTCCTGGTAGGTTTCAGACTAAATCAGAAAGAAGAGGAAGAGATTGTCTGAAACCCTGAGCTGGATCCCATTTACCAGGTTAAACCCCAGTGAGGATTACTAACCCCCAAAGGAATGGCCATGCCTCCTACAGTGGCCATCCCATCCCAAGAGGAACAAGCTAGAGACATTTCATTGTAGTGGGTAGGTTTGATCCTCCCCCCCGCCCCCCGGACAGACATTTGGGAAGACGTGTGCATTCAAATATTTTCAAGCCTAGCAGAAATTTGACTCTCATTAGAAAGATTAAATCCAGTGCCTGGAAATACATTTTCAGAATTGGACTAAGCTGCTTTTCTCCTGGGCAAGTCTAACTCCCCAGGTCTTTTCTGATACACAAACAGCTGGAACTTCTGAGTGTTTCCTTAACTCAAGTGCACATGCTAGAGAAAGGACACACCAGAGAGGTAAGCAAGCAACCTTCAAGGACCCTGGCTTCCAAGCAGAGCCCAGGTACCTTAAAGGAGGCCTCGTCCTGTTCTATTATGAGCAATACACTATTATTCTATTCTATTATGAACAGCATTCTATTACAATTAGCAGTATTATTAATCCCACACCCCAATCAAATATCCCAATCACTCTAATCAGTTTTATATATAACTTTTACTTTCAGATACAAAAGATTCTGTTTACTTAGGTGTGGCCAATTTTATCATGTTTTTTTGCAAGATGCTCAGCAGTTTGCTTGCTTCGTCTGTTTTCTTAATTGCTTAATCAGGCTCAGCTTTGGGTACTTAAAGAGTTTTATGGGCTTGCTGGTGGGAGCTGGCCATTACAGCTCCAGAATCCTGGTCATGTTTAACTGCCAGATAAGCAATCCATCAGCCATTTGACAGCTTGTTTACCTTTTCTTCGGGCCAAGGAGATAAGGTGAGCTGATTGTGCTGGGCAACGTGCCAACTAACTCTCGCAGATTGTCTCTGGGAGGGGGGGGGGGAGGCCAGCCGACGGCAGAATCGTCTCCATGCCAGGAATTCCTGCTGCATTAGCAGCACAAAGCAAACCTCAAATCCTCAGAACAAAATTTGATTTATTGAATCCAATACGAGCGGACCCTGTACATGTGAACTTTTAATTGCTTGTATTAATCATCTTCATTTTTTAGCTTCATTTTTTTTACAAGAACTCCTTCTGATATCTTACTTGCTAAAGAGATATTCAAAATGGTGCCGAGCAGCTTCATAACACTGTTCGAGCTTTGAATTTCTACAGAGTTTAAAACTTCAAAGGGAAGGAGTGATTTAATACTAAATTAATCAGTAACAGCTGCACAATCGCCCAGCACAGACTTATTAATTGGTTGAAGAAGATTAAAACTTGGAATGGCTTTTAAGCAAAACCCTATTCAAAAGGTCCCCCCCCCCCCCGGCTCCAAAAAGTTCGCAGTCATTACTTCCTCCTTTAGGTTCCCCCACAGGGGAGCCATTAACTAAAGAAATTTTTCAGAAGGAATTGGCTGAAGCATTTAAAAATCATGTAGTTACGATGGAAACAAAACTTAAGGAGGAGATATTTGTTGCGCATAAAGAACTGTCTGATAAACTTGAGACTTGGGTTCAGAAGATCAGGGATGATATGTTGGGGGTTGTTAATTTGTTAACAGAATATGTCTCGGAAATTGAAGACAGACTAGAAGATCTTAATGATGCCAATACTAATTTGGTATCAAAAATCGACGTGGTGCAACAAAAAGTTGGAAATGCGGAAAAAGAAATTATTATGTTACAGTATAGACAAATGGAATCTGCACTCAGAATAAGAGGTTTGTGTGAAAACAATCAGGAGAATTTGAAACAGATTTTTTCAGAAGCTTTCAATAGTCTGTTGGGAAGGCCAGGAGGAAATTTTGATTGGCAAATTGATAAGGTTTATCGTGCTAATTCCCTGCTGGCGAAACAGAAGCAGCTTCCACGGGACATTGTGATTTACTTTGCTACAAGAGACATGAGGAATATGATATTGCAAGAGTCCTATAAAACCAAGCTTCAAATTGGGGGTCATGAAGTGACTGTTCTGAAAGAGATACCACCTCAAATGCTAAGATCCAGGAAAGACTATGCTTTTTTAGTTGAAGAGCTTAAAAATCGTCAGCTACAGTTCAGATGGGAGGCACCAGTTGGGCTAACATTCATCTTTGAGGGGCAAAGATACCATCTTAAATCAGTATGGGAAGCTCGAGACTTTTACCATAATATCTTGAAGGCCGGACATCCCGCCCCGCTTGGACCTAGAGAAAGAGAACAAGAAGGACAAGATAGACAGCAAACTACACAACTATCAACAAGGATGGATCATCTTTCTCCCTCAGAAGTACAAGGAGCCAAGGAACAAAGACAAAACCGTGTGATTACCAGACGAATGGATCAACAATTAAAAAAAAAAACAATCTGCTAATTACCAATGGTTTGTTTTCTAGGGTGAAGAAGATAAAGATATCTGCCAGAGTTTTATCAGATCATAATCTATTTGGATGGAATTGGGAGGGGTGACGCAAGCAAGAAGGTCTTGGAGATTGAATTAAAATTTATTTAGACATGAGAAATATACTAACGAATGTAAAAGATACTTAGCAGAATACTTTGTTTTCAGTATGAATAAGGGTACATCTATGGAAATTGTATGGGATGCAAGTAAAGCATATATGAGAGGAGCTTTGATAAATCTAAATAGATTACATAGACGTAAACAAGGGGGAAAGTGAACAGGACTGGAAGATGAAATTAGGATTATGCAAAATGTTTAAAAAAAAGGATAAAGTTTACTCCTCAGTTATTTTTGTTAGGTATAATTACTGATTGTACAGCTGTAGAGATTAATTTGATTTTGCACTTAATAACTGCAGTTAGATTGTTGGTGGCGCAATACTGGAAGAAGGAAGACTTGCCTACAATTCAAGAATGGACACTGAAAGTCACATATTTAGCCGAGATGACTAAAATATCTGCATATCTTAAACATCACTTAAATGAGAGATATAAATGAGACTGGAAAAAATGGATTGATTATATACAAAATAAATATGGATAAACGAGACGGGAAAAAATGGATTGATTATATAGAAAATAAATACGGGACTAAGAAATTCCAGATAGCTTATGATTAAGATCAGGAATAAATTGTTTAAAGTTAGCTTAGCAAGGAGGAGCTAAGTTCAATGTAAAGATGTTATCAATTTTCTATTCTTTTTTCCAATATATTTTAGACTGTTTTTGTTAAAGATTTATACCGTGTATGGGTTCTGGGAAGTCGGGGGGAGGGAAGGCTGGGGGTGGGGTGGGGGAGGGGGGGAGGGAGGGAGGTTTGACGAGGGGTGTTAGATTTTAATGTAATATGATTGCACATGTATACTGTTGTCTCTTATTTTTTCTTTAAAACTAGGATATGTTAAGTATATTGTTATGGAAGTATAAATACCATCAACATAGATTGGAGTTTGCTCAGAAGCGGAAATACACTAATGAGAGGAAGAGTGGGAAACAGAAGGGAGAAGAAAGATGGGAAGAGAGGGATAGGAGAGGGGGTAAGGGGGGAAGATGAGGAGGATAAGGAGGAGTGGAATGTAGAGAGAGGAGAAAGAGAAAGGAAGGGGAAGTAGAGTAGGAAAGGATGCTGGAGGGAAGAAAGGAGGTAGGAGAGAGGTAGAAGAAAGAGGTGTATGGAGAGCAGAAGAGCTAATAATGGGTTTTTATATTTTTGGGTGTTGATGACAAGAGGAACTGATGTAATTGCTATTTAATACAATAGGATACTGGCTATGTAATAGTATATATGTGATTGTATGTTATGAAAATGGAAATAAAAAAGTATATTTGGAAAGAGTTTTATGGATAGTCATTGACCGTAATAAGGATACTGATGAGCAAGAGGAAGATGAAGAGGAGGACAATTGGCATCAGCATCCCTCCTTTCCCTCTTTCTAAAAGCCTCTGCTATGAACAGGGGGGAAAATGACTACTCTCTTTATTTATAATCTGGAGTAGAAATCAAGATAGCAATAGCGATAGCACTTAGACATATATACCACTTCACAATGCTTTCAGAGCCCTCTCTAAGCGGTTTACAGAGTCAGCCTCTGGTCTCCAACAATCTGGGTCCTCATTTTACCCACCTCGGAAGGAGGGAAGGCTGGGTCAACCTTGAACCTGGTGAGATTTGAACTGCCAAATCACAAGCAACCAGCAGTCAGCAGAAGTAGCCTGCAGTACTGCATTCTGACCACTGCGCCACCATGGCTCATAAGATAATGGAATCTCAACCAAAAATATTTGGGTTTGTGGAACAGGAAGAAAAATGATCCAAAGAGGGAACTGATCTGCATATTTTCAATAAAAAGTAGTTGTGCAACATGTCCTCTCTTTCTGTATAAAGTACAAAACCTGGCCAAGCTACAGTGGCAAAATATCTTAGGTTTTAAGTACCATTTTTCATTGCAAGCTTAGGTATATATTTCAGCATTGCCCTATTGAATTCTATGGAATTTGCCCTCAAATGGACTCAGCCGCTCCGATCACTGTGAATATATTCATACTGATGTATGGTTTTTATGCATCAGAGCAATACAGGTAGTTCTCAACTTACACAATTTCTGTTGCTAAATGAGACAGTTGTTAAGTAAACTTTGACTCATTTTATGATCTTTCTTGCCACAGATGTTAAGTGAATCACTGCAGATGTTAAGTTAGTAACACGGATGTTAAGTGAATCCGGCTTCCCCCATTGACTTTGTTTGTCAGAACGTCGCAAAAGGGGATCAGAGGACCTCAGGTCATTGCGACAGTCATAAATATGTTGCCAAGCATCTGAATTTTGATCACCTGACCATGAGAATGGTGCTTTAACAGTTGTAAGTGTGAAAAACGGGCATTAGTCATTTTTTCACTGCTGGTGTAATTTTAAACGGTCACTAAATGAACAGTTATAAGTCAAGGACTACCTGCAATTCAATGTATCCCTTAAGGTACCCATGGGTACCTTAAGCAGTCACCTTATTGGTGAGATGGGTAGCATATAAATTTAATAAATAAATAATAAACAGACTAAACCCAGAAAACAAGAATAATTAAAAATAGCATAAAAATAGATTTAAATGATTCAGTTCAGAGGTGGGTTGCAGAACCGGCAGAGACCCGGGCTGGCCATGCCCCTGAACTGGTTCCCCAATCTCTTCTGCTGTTGGCGGCATGTTTCTGCACATGCGCAGAACAATTGATAATCAACTGTGCATGCGCAAGCAACGTGCAGTGGGTGTACGTATGGACGAAATGCACACGAAGCGAACCGGTAACCAACTGGTACAGGAACCCTCCCCTGATGCAGTTGTCATGTTTACTTATTTGACCACACACACACACACACACACACACACACACACACACACTTTGGGCTCACAGCTGAAAGCAAAAAAGACAAAGTCTAATTACTCACTCTCCTCGGTACAATCATAGAAATTGGCTCAATTAATCCCTTCAGTGTGACGAGCTTGTAAAACCGAAAGACCTCACATGCAGAGACATCCAGGCCATGCTTCGGCATTACTCCTGCATGTATAAAATTTAAGAAAACATGACCTATGGGAAATTCCTGTCTAAGTTGTGAGAAGAACTTTTGATCTGACATCACAGCAGCCCCACAATAATTGTCGTTTAATGTTCCCTTACATTTGAACTGGAACTGGAACTACCGATTCTGTTCAACGGCTGACTGCCAGGCATAAAGTATTCGGACTAAGCATTAAGTTCCAGTTAAACTGATTTATTGCTCATGCCTATACACCAGAATCTAGTCAACTAACTGCTGGAGAAGCAGTGGGATTCAAGAGACTGATTGTTTGTGGCAATGTAATGACTTTAGGCTTATTTCTCTTTTGATTTCACCCCAAGGCTCTGCCTCTCCTTCTCCTCCATTGGCTGAATTATTGTTCTTCTCTTCATAAACCTTCTACTCGAGGAGGAAAAGGAGCCAGTCCCACAACAGTGAAAGGAAATCTTGAGAATTGCCAAACCTGTTGGGGAGGGGAAGAAGCGGGGATAAAGCCAGGAAAGACAAAGATTTGAAAAAACATGGCGAGGGAGAAGCTATGAAAAACACTGAACTAAAAACCAGGAGCTTGGAATGACTTTGGCGAAATATATTGTGACAGAAAGAGGAGACCGTGGAGTCCTTGACGCTCTCTGAGCTTGGCTCTTTGCTTGCAGGAGATTCATTACCCAATCAGGTAGCCTCATCCGTGCAAGTGAACACCAGAACTCCACAGTTCATCCCTGAGCTATAGATATTCTCTTCTTCAGGGGAATGGGAACTTGGTGGCGCGTGGATGATTTTACTCTGTATCTCAATCTTTTCTTTTAGACATCCCAGCAGACCACAGGCACCCCTTACCAAGGCCTTTCTGTGGGGCTGGAGAACGGAACTCCATCAGGTAGGTCAGGTATGGCTTCTCAGTGCTGATTTCATAGTATCGGATATTCCCGTCTCCCTGAGAGAGGAGAGGCAAGAAGAGGAGAAGTAAATCAGAGGCACCCTCTGAACTGGATGAATTCATTTAGGAGGAAAATATAGATCGGTTGGATTGTGAGAAGACGACATCCGTTACTCAGACAAGACCATTATTGGGACAGCAGCAGAAAAGGCATCACAAGCTTTTGTGTGGCTCTCAGAATCTGCTGTTTGAAATGAGAAACTATGGGGAATCCAAAAGCTGGAACACATTTTTTTGTTTGAACTCACATTCATTGTTCAATACTGTCAACAGGTTTATAGCAGCTTCCTTTAGAATGTCACAGCCATTTTGTGAGGTATTTCATCTTTAGGACAGAAAAACTAAGGCTGAGTGGATAAGAAGTTCCTATCCCTCAAAAGTACTTCAAGTGTTCTTTATCACTAACCAGGCTAGATTCAATTAAATGTTATGCCTGTCAGAGCACAGGGAGATGGCCTATGTATACCCATATTTCTGATCTCTGCTTTTAAAGCCCAACTTCGCGTTGAGGAAGATCCAGATGGGTTACATTGCTCCACTTAGTGGGGAAGGTCCTCAGTAGCTCCATCTCTGTCCTTCCAGACCAAAGACACATTCCTTCCATTATGTTGCCTTGCGGTGAGATGGATGGCAAACAAATTTAATTTGTTACTAATTTCAATTATGGAAATTGTGGTTATTTCTCTGAAACAGTTCCCTAAGAGTGAGCATCAACAGTGTGAAGTAAATGAAAAGCCAGCCCACTCCAGCAAGGGCTCTCTCCAACATAGCTAACTCTACCCACAATTCACTGAACTTGCCAAGATTGAGCACCAGTGAATTGGTCTCTCTTGACTTTACATACCTTACATGATGTTATTAATTTTATCTAACTTACTTCATCCTGGACCTGCTCAAAGCAGTTTGCCTCTTCCCTCAAGACTTTAAGGCAGAGAAAAAAAGTTGCATGAAGTTCAACAAAACTAATTCTAAGAATGTGTGCACGTAATATCAAACTATAAACTATATTTAAATGTTTACACATTAGATCAGGGATGGACAACCTGGTACCCCCCCCCCCCAATGCCCAAGATAGGCCTCTGTCTAAATAGATTAAAATTTCACATGAGATCTTTGCACTTAGGTTTTGATCCTTGTCCCCAGTTCTAGATGAATGAAAACAGTTTTGCAGGGGTATAAATATGTACATGCGTGTTTCCCTCCAAGCAAATCTGGACAATGTAGAACATTTGCAGAGTACCATATGCTCTCTGCAATCCAAGCATTCACGCCCAGAAGCTAGCCCCATGTACCTTGCCAGCCAGGTACAACATGTGGGTATCAGCATCATAGAAGGGGAAGAGAAGGCCCGATAATCCATCAATCTCTTCCTCTATCAGTGGCATGGATAGATCCTCCTGGGGGAATGCAAAATACAAACAAATATTTTCTTGGTTTGAGTGCAAATGGTGCAACTTTCAAGTTAAATGCTAAACCCAAAGATCATATTAAGTCCTTCAAAGGTTTTTGGAAGCTTCAGCTGGTGCAAAATGTTCTGGCATAGGGAGTTAGTGTGTCTCTAGAATGGCGCATTGCACCTATTCTCCATGACCTGCACTGGCTGCCAGTTTGCTTCCAGGTTAAAATCAAGGTGATGGTTATGAAACCTTTCATGGTATGGTACCAGGTCACTTGAGGGAACCCCTTTGTCCAATTACATCTCTGTCCCAGCAGGTCCAGCAGGAGAGGGACGCTGTGGATCCTATCAGTTGAAGAGTTACACCTGGCAGGATCCAGACACGGGCCTTTGCTGCCATGGGACCTGCTCTGTGGAATATCAGCCGCCTTGAGGTGAAACTGGCTCCATCCCCGATAGCCTTCAGGAACCCATTGAAACATGGTTGTGCCAAGAGGCCTGGGGTCTCAGGGTGGTGGGGAATTAGTGAGGTGACTGTATAGCCCATAACAAGGATTCCCTCCTCTACATCACTACTGGATACCTTTGTATTTTAATTGCTGATTTTTTAATTGTTAGTTTTTAATTGTTTTTTATTGTACATTTCCCAAATTTTGACATGGGCAGCTATATAAATATGATAAATAAAATAAATAATAGAATTCCACAGCACCTTCAGCATGTTAGCTGAGCTCATGCACTGCAGTAAGCTGTGCTTGCTTAATTATGGGGTTGTTGACTAAGTCATAAAACGAAGCTCATACACTCATAGAGCCACATCATCATAATTTACAAAGTGCTAATGCTCACACCATATACTACGCCATTACTAGTACTCCTGAGTCAGAAACATAGAAGTTCTTCTGGAGCGAAAGGATTTGCCGATGACATCACTGTTACGCAGGAGACACTAGAGCCTTTCACATCCCTGTGAAATTGGCCCTGTGAAGTGATAGATTGCTGGGTCGACAGGAGCTGGAACCTGTGATGGGAGTTCAACCTGCTCCATGACAGCAATGGGTCTCGAACATGAGGCTGCTGATCATCAGCCCAGCATTCTAACCCCGTGAGCCATTGCATTCCTTAATATATTGAGCCACAACCCAAATGGGGAAAAGTTAATTTGCAGGAAATGCTTCTGGCTGCTGCTACCCTGAGCTCACCCTTCTTTCACAATTCTGTTGGTGAACTAGGAAAGAGGCCACCAGAAGCTTTTCCCTTCAATGACGTGGTAAAAGGAGACTTTGCTTTGTTTTGTTGGAGCTGAGCACCTTGCACATGCATGCACAAACATGCAACTCTTCTCCTCACCTGATCCCAGAGAGCAATCTGCCTGGTGTTCCAGCGTGACACACCAGTTGTCAGAAGCCTCTTGATGTTCCCCAAGAAGACCACACGGTTCACACGGTGATTCTTGCAGTTTGCCTCCTAGGAAAACAATCACATTATCGGCTCCGGAAGTTGGTCGCTCCTTTGTTGGAATGGGGGAAAAAATCACCTTCCAAAAATGCCACTCTAAATTCCCAGATCTTAAAACAATTTCCTCCAATACTATTCATAATAAAAAATTAAAGCAACATTTTAACAGTTTTACATTATATGCAGAGGTGAGTTGTGCCTGGTTTGGCCGAACCGGTAGTGGTGATTTGGCCTGGGTTGCAGAACCGGCAGCAATCCAGGCTGGCCATGCCCCCGAACCGGTTCCCTGGTCTCTTCTGCCATTGCCAGCATGTTTCTGTGCATGCACAGAACAATTTACAGTCAACAGGCCTCCTCTGCTGATGCTCCTGCCCTCTGGAACATTTGGGCCCCTTGATGTGAAGTTCCTCTCTTTCTCTGAGGGCCTAAACATGTGGCTGTGCCAGTTGGCTGGGGACATCAGTGGGGGAAGCAGCACAGTGGAGTTGGTTGATCGACTAATAACAGATGCCCCCTCCCCCTTCCCCATGTGTCTTTGGTTTCAATGTTTGTTTTTAACTTTTTATGTTTTAACTATCTATGTAACTGTAAGCCGTCCAGAATCACCCTAGTGTAAGATGGGTGGCCAATAAATTTTATAAATAAATGCAGGGAGGTATACAGGGTAGCCTGAGGTCAGGACTGTCACTTTCTTACCAAATTATCAACTATGTTCATTCTTTTCTTTGAACATTCACTCTACTACATATTCTTGAATGACAGACCCGCTGACCTATAGCCACAGTTGAATCTGGGACTGCTAGGAGCCCCCCCCCCCCCGCTGCCACCGCCCAAAGTTGCAGCTGGGGCCATTTTGATTTCCATCGACACAGATCATCTATGCACAGTCTGCTTCCAAAACTTAGGAAAGGCCTATTGTTACATCCAGTGCCAAAATTAAAATTTAAAGCTGTTTACTTTAACCCAGAGGAATTAGTCTATTTTCTTTTCAGCTATAAACAGCTCTCTGATTTTGATCAGCAAACTTATTGTCAGGGGTGGGAGGTAAAAGTATTTTTCCTTCCACCATTTCCTTAACCTGAAAACTGTCTTTCTGAGAAAGGAAAAGACAGTTTAGCAATTAGGCAAGGAAGAGGGATCTGAAGAAGAGGATCACAAGCCCTCCCTTCCATAGCCACCATCGTGATCACATTCAGGCATCATTCCTTATTGGTGGCTGTTTCAAACAACTTGGCTAGGTGACCAGAACTCCTCTGCCTCTTGTCTGTCTGGACCCTTCGAAGACGCTCCCACCTGGAGGACTTTGCCTGAACGAGGCTCGATGACCCGCAGCTTCCTGTCTTTGCAAGTGGTGCCGAGTAAACTGCCATTTGTGTTGAAGGACATACAAAGGATGACGTCAGAGTGGCAGTCAATCATCTTCACTGGTTCAGCAATATTTAAGTTCCAGATGAGGACCTGAGAAGGAGAAGACGCAAATCAAACAGAAACTGCTCTGGGTTGCTCACAGGTATCTCATGGAAAATACTTTAATGTCTGCTCCCTCCTGCTATAGCTAAAAACCAGGGCTGGGCTGCTGGGGGTTCGCGGGGATTTGGGAGAACCTCTAGCTAAGATTCTGTGAGAACCCCCAAATCCCACTCCTGGCTGGCCCTGCCCACCCCTCCCCTCCCAGTAGTCCCCATGCGGCCCGTTTTGGATGCAGGCAAGTGCAGGATGCATGCGGAGGCTTGGGGGGGGGGGGCAAAAACGGGCCTACTGGAAATTTGGGAAGAGTGGAAATGGGCCTGTTTCCAGCCTCCAGACAGCCTCCGGAGCCTGGGGAGGCCGTTTTTGCCCTCCAAAAGGCTCAAGGAAAGCCTCCGAGCCCAGGGAGGGCAAAAACACTCCACACACACATCTTGGTGCAGGAAGCTGACCAGGCCATGCCCACCATGGCCACACCCACCTAGCAACCGGGCAGAGAACCCCTTGCTAAATGTTTTGAAGCCTACCCCTGGCCTAAAATCATGGAGGGACGGTAAACAAGATAATAAATGTAGCTCCTATAAACTCTTTTGGCATTCACCAACCTTTCAGGAAATCAAGAGAGACTCACGCTTTTCTCAAGATCCCTCAGAAGGTTGAGTTACTTTCATGTTTCTGGAAAAGACTGGTGTGATTGGGCACAACATTGTCTGCATTTTGAATGTTTTGATGGTTCAGAACATTTCCCAGAGAGGAGGAGCCAACACTGCAACGATATGGATGTGCGGTCTCGATGCTCTGAGACCGCTGCTGATATTATTGCCACTGGATGGTCCAATCGGACCTAAACCGTCCCGTAGAGACGGTGAACAGGAAGAATACATCTTGCTGATCTCAGGGATACCGCAAAGTCCCTGATCGATCCAAGAGAAGTTCTTCAAGCCGGTGACAAAAAGTCCAGCGCCAGGCTGATGAAGTTGGGACAGCTCCGGAATGGAAGGGAAGTGAAAAGAGAAAGTGTGTCCATCTGGTGAGGAAACTTTATTGTTTTGGAAAAGACTGCCCAATTTTTTTTTTAAAGTTAAATTAAATCCGAAAGCAGAAAAAAATAAGCAGCAAAATTAACCTATATTGGATTGCTTTGAATAGTGTGTTTAATTTTACTTTGTGGATTGAAGTGCTTGCAACTTTTTTTTTAAAGAGAACGGATCAGTTTTTCTTCTTTTATTTTTTTATTTTTATTTTTTAACCTATGGATTATAAAGTCTTCTTTATTTCAACAAGGACTTTTATTACTTGCTATTAATTCTATTTGAGAACTCTGTTTCTTTTAAGTTTGAAATAACATTAGAGAGTGGGAAGAGCCGAGGTGGCGCAGTGGTTAGGGTGCAGTACTGCAGGCCACTTTAGCTGACTGTGATCTGCAGTTCAGTGGTTCAAATCTCACTGGCTCAAGGTCGACTCAGCCTTCCATCCTTCCGAGGTGGGTGAAATGAGGACCCTGACTGTTGGGGCAAGTTGCTGACTCAATTTGCTAAAAAAATTTGTAAACCGCTTAGAGAGAGCTGAAAGCCCTTTGAAGCGGTATATAAGTCTAATAAATAAATAAAATAAATAAATAAATACTGCCACTTGGAGGCTGGAGGCTTGAGTTTTTGAAACAATGCACTTTCCCTTTTCCTTTTGATCTCACTGACTTTGTATCTCGAGGCTTGGCAACTTGTTCATAGAAAGTGATAAGAAGCAAGGGCACGAATTGTTTGTGCACTTTGAGAGTCTTACTGGCAGTGGGAGAGAAAAAGAAACAGAACCTTCTTTTTTGAAGATTATAAATGATATAAGAAGCCTTGAAAGCCAGAGTGGCAGTATCTACTAGCTTGTTAAAATGGCACAATATTTAAAAGAAACAATAACTTTGCAAAACATCTTGGCTGGAATTCAAAATTTATTAGAAATAACAGAGAGAATTGAGAAGAAGATGGGAAAAATAGAGTTTATAACAGCAAAAAATGATGGGGTCAGATTCCCAAAAATTGAAGGGGAAAATGATTACAAAGACAAGACAACTGATTACTTAACCAGTGGAATGAACACAGTTGAAAGTGGGAAAGGGGGAGTATGGAAAAGGGAATTAGATCGACAGGAACTATACCCCAGATTTCAAGGCATGGAAGAAGAAGAAAAAAGGAAAAACGATGGATTTAAGGAGAGAGAACTTCTCAGAAGCAAGATTGACAACCAAAGATAACCTGATTAAAATAGCAGATGGGGGGCATCGAGATTACTTAAGTGATGCTACAAGCAACAAGCTGCGGAGAAAAGTAAAAAAAATTATTAAGGAAATAAATAGAAGATCAATTCCACAAATGACAAAAAAAATCAGACCATATTATTACTGGAAGGATACAGGCTGATATATGAAAGTTTAATAAAAATTAGTTAATTTTAGTAATTAGTGATTAGTAATTTAGTAATTTCTAGAGTGCTATGTTAAATAAATAATTGATAAGGATAATAAAGTACATACATGTGTTGGTTTGATGAGAGGAAATTTGATATAATTAGCAAATGAAGTTTTGTTAATGAATAATATCTATAACAATAACAATGAAATGACGAGATATAGCGAACAATATATATAAGTACTGGTTTAATAAAAGGAATTGGGATATAAATTGTAAACAATGATTTGGAAAGGAGGATCAGAAACCTTGTTATCAAACACAATTAATTTTTACTTAGAAAGGGGTAATGTTATTAGATGATATTAGAAATAATAATTAATGAAATGTTACTATGTGCTTGTGTTTTTAATTTTTTTTTAATTTTGGACTATTTCATGTAAAAGGATATTAAAACAACCACAGTCAAATGAGAAGCGTGGTATGTTTATAGTAAGATAATAAAGATTTTTGATTTAAAATACATAATGTGATTTGAATTATAAGCAATGACTGTGGAAGTGATGCATGAAAGTTATTTGTAACCAATCGACAAACTTCTACAATATGATTAGTGATTAGTAATTTAGTAATCTTTAGAGTGATATGTTAAATAAATAGTTGATAATGATAACAAGGTACACACATGTGTTGGTTTGAAGAGAGGAAACCTGATATAATTAGCGAATGAATTTCTATTAATAACAATTATAATAATAAAATGAAATGACAAGAGATATACTTAACAAGATATGTATGTATGTATGTATCTACTGGCTCAATAAAAGGTATTGGGATACAAATAGTAAACAGCGACTTGGAAAAGAGGATTAGAAATTTTGTTATCAATCATAATTAATTCTTACTTAGAACCTGTTATAAAGGTGTAATGTTATTGGATGATATTAGAAATAATTAATGAAATGTCATTATGTGGTTGTGTTTTTCAATTTTGGATTCTTTTATGCAAAAGAACGTTAAAACAATTATAGTCAAATGAGAAGCGTGGTGTGTTTATAGTAAGATATATAAATATTTTTGATTTAAAATATACAATGTGATATGAATTATAAGTAATGACTGTGGAAGAGATGCACGAAAGTTATTTGTAACCAATCGACACACTTCTACAATATGTAAAGAAAGATGATTTTATTTTATTTTTTTTGTGTTGTGTTTGTCGGTTTAACCAAAAATAAAAAAAATCTTTTAAAAAAAAGGACATTTCCCAGAGTGACAAATAGATCAACTACAATCATGAGGAGGTTTATCCTTAAAACACACACACACACATACACAACCACACCACAAAAGCAAAAGGCTTAAAAAGAGAAGAAGCAAAGAATACCCACTTCTCTCGCTTAGCAAAAATGATCAGGGTGGGAAGGAGGAGGAGGAGGGATGTTGCTTTCCGTGTCCTGAATTGTATCAGTCTGAAGACTGGTAGAGGTTCATCTGCTCTCCTGATGAGAGCTTCTGCCCCATCAGAAGATCTTCGTTCGGAAGCCCTCCATTTCACAGGACTTTAAGGTTAAGGTTCTTCGGATAGAGACCAACGATGAAGCATGGCATGCCTGGCTCCTGCCCCAGCCAACCCCACGTGCCTCCCCAACAGACGGCAGCACGTAAGACTTGGGAAGCAGACAAAGCAAAATGATGAAACTAGTTGGAATCCACACCCCTTCAGCAGAGCCTTCCCTGCTCCGGTGGCCATCTTCAAAGGAGAGTTTGCCTCTGCAGACGGCAGTCTCCATTCCGAAGGGTGACAGACCGAGGGTGGCCTGGGCTCATTCTCTGGGGGGCCTGAATGACAGATGGGCTCCCCTGGAAGCAGAGCCAAGTCTGGCCTGCTGGCTTCCAGGGTAAATAGATGCTCCAATGAATAACCTGAAGGGAGGGCCTCTCCTGCAGGACCAGGAGGGCTCTTTACGCTAAGAGGAGAGGCTGAACATGCCGACCTTCGGAGGGAAATGGATTTTTCTTCCTGACATGATCTGCTCCAACGAATCAAGCAGGAAACCGCCCAGGAAGAAACCAGAAGACCCCCCCCAAGGCCCCTCCCCACTCTGTTCTTCTTGCCCAGTCAAAGGGGAGTGGGGGAGAAGGGGAGGGCTTTGCTGGGCTCTGCCCACAGAGACTCCCTTCAGCTCTTGGCCTCCTTTCTTCCTTGTATCCTCCTTGAGAACAGTGACTTCTGGAGCCTCTCAAGCTGTTTGGGAGTCTAATTCAGCTCCTTTAAATCCGGGGTCTCCAACCTTGGCAACTTTGAGCCTGGAGGACTTCAACTTCCAGAATTCCCCAGCCGGCTGCCAAGGTTGGAGACCCCGGATTTAAATTCCGATAGCATCTTTTCTCCTTAGACATAATGAAACTCACTAAAGGCCCCTGGAGTTTGCTCTTAAGAACATCCCAACCACTCGGGATGGGCTGCCCATTTACCTTATAGTCATATCCAGCACTGAACAGGATATTGGTGGTGGTTGGGTGCCACTCGATGAGGCCGACACGCCGGCTGTGGCCATACAGCTCCAGGACAGCCTCTGTCATATTGCGCTTCAAGCCTCCGTCCGGGATTTCCCATATCCGAACCTGGAAGGACAAAAGGGCGAAAGGCTCCCGTGAGCTCAGCCTTCTGCTTCTCTAACTGCTGAGGTGGTTGGGAGAGGTAAAAAGACTGAGAAGGCTTTAAATTGTCCATTCCTGCACACCTGGAAGCATCTGCCTTTTCAAAATAAGCCTATCAAGACTTCCTGGAAACCTAGAGATCCCCTGAAAAAACTTGGATTCTGGAGATTTCCCTTCCACCCCCAGGCATCTCACTGGATCCCTTTATACTGTACTGGGCCCTTGAGCCTCTGATAATTCAATTTTGGTTGACACCTGTAGATGCTGTCCATGGACACAAGGAAGGAAGGAAGGAGGGAGGGAGGGGAGAGGAAGGGAGGAAGGGGCCCTGTCAGCCAGAGTGGGACAGAACGCTTGCCCAGTTGTGCTCCCTGGGAAGCTCTTCCTCCTCCTCCTCCTCCTCCACTCCTCCTCCTTGTACATGTGCCAATCACTTACTTTGAGCCCCACCTTCCCTTTGCGGCAGGGAGACAGGTGACCTTGGGAAGGGGGGAGGGGGAGAGGATCTGCTGCAGCAGCTCTCAGAGCAGGAAAGTAGCTGAGTTCACACAAGCATGAAAGCCCTTCAGGGCTCGCTGGCTTCCAGTCTTATGATTGGAAAGGCAGAGTTCATGATTTAAGACGGGGTGGGACTCAACTCATTTTGGTTTATTTAATGCATTCTGGTTCCAAAGCCACCTGCTCCATTTTTTTTGGCCAAAGGCTGGCCCCCTCCAACTCACTCGCCCAGTTTGCAGCTTCAGGCGCAGGAGGGACTTCAAAGAAAACCCAGCAGCACAAAGGACAATTTCTCCCTCCACACGAGATGCCGGCTCCGGTCCCACTTCAGAGTGCAAAGCAGACCATCCGCCAGGACCTATAAGGAGTTGGCACAGGGGCATCTGTGGGGGAGCGTCTAAGAAATCCAAACTGTGCCCACAACCAGGACATGTGTTATGTGCATGGTGGGATCACACAGCCATGGCTGCCATTGTGAATGTTTTGTCCCCTGTGAATATCCCTGGGAGGGCAGAAGTGAAAATGCCCAGATTTTTAAGGCATCTGCCTCCTTTACTGGGAGCCCTCAGGCTTTGGATGGGGAGGGGGAGTGGCTGGTCTGCCCTAAATTGTCACCTGCAAACTCCCTGGGCAGAGAGACTCGCCTCTGGCCTGCCAGCAAATGCTTGGGAAAAGGAGGCGCCTTGGCAAGCCAATAGAACTGAAGTCGCAAATGGCTGCATCTTCTTCGTTGTTTGGACTCCTTGGATGGTACCTGATCTTCAGGCTCTGGACGCTCCTGATAACAGCAGTAGCCGACTTCTATACCGCTTCACGGTGCTTCACAGCCCTCTCTAAGCGGTTTACAGAGTCAGCTTATTTGCCCCCAACAATCTGGCTCCTCATTTGACCCACCTGGGAAGGATGGAAGGCTGAGTCAACCTTGAGCCCCGTCAGGATCAAACTCCTAGCAGTGGGGCAGAACTAACCTGCAATACTACATTCTAGCCACTGGGAGCTGCTTCTCATTTCAAGCAGGGTCTCTTCTGCTCTGCCTTATAACTGCTTTGAAATGACTTCATTGATTGGACTGGGGGCATCACTTGGGCACCCAGCAAGATCAAGTGCCTGAATGATGGGAGAGGAGGAGATTGGTCCACTGTGCCGAGTGGCCCCAGGAGGCAGGGAAGGAGGGGAAACAGAAGTACCAAGGCCCTGGTCTTCTCCAAGGGCTTCAACTCTCACCTCTCAGGTATTTGTGCAACAGGTGTAAATAAGCTGGTACATTGTTTTTCATGGGACAACACCCATAATTTTTTTTAAAAATGCTGTTAAATGTCAAATGTGGGCATCACATTAGAAATGCTACCAATATTAAAGCCTTGGAGGAGGACCAAGGAAGCGGGGATTACCTGGCAGAGGGAAGCGGGGAGCGTCACCTGCACTGAGACAGCTCTGCTGCCGCTCCCTTTTTCTCCACCTAAAGCCAGAGGTGGTTTGAGCAGGAATTGGTGCCGAAGCCTTGGAGCCCCCAGCCAAGCAGAGCAGCCGCAGCCTCCGCAGAACTGGAGGAAGGTCAGAGTTAAGGTGCAGGACAGGAGCAGGAAGGCCAGACTGGCTTCTGGGGGACTCTGGGGTCTCTCTCAACCCTGCCTACTTTGCAGTTCTTTGTGGGGGGATAAAATGGGAGGGGGGGAGTGTAGCCCCCTTCAAGCCCTGAAGATAAGTTGGGCCAGAAACCTAACAGGGAAACCAAGGACTCTGGTCTTCCGCAGCTGCTGGCTCTGCTTTGGCTTTTGGGCCCAGCTTGAAGGGAGGGTTGGGCTGAGGGTTAGAACCTCAGCCCTGACCTTCCTTTGAACACGGGAGGCCGTGGGTGGCTTCCCTCCCACAGCGAAGTCTGAGAAGCATCACAGAAGCTTGCAAAGGCAAAGGGTGTCAAAAAGTCAAGGGGGCAACTGCAATGACAAAGTTGAGGCTTTTTTTCTAGCTCTCTTCCAGTGCAATGAACCTGAGCTGCTGCTGCTGAGTAAATTTTTTAAAAAAAATCTATACAACTATTCTTTAAAGTTGCAATTGTCCTTTTCTTGTCAAAGTGATGTAAGGCTCTTATAAACCACGATGGAATACAATGAAAAGCCTATTACACAAAAGCCAAGGTTTTTTAAAAAATGGAATTATTTCAGATCAAGATTAAGTAGCGCCAGGAAAACCATGGAAGTTAGCAAACTGATGGCTGCCTCTTGAATGTCCTGTAAATCAGGGGTCTCCAACCTTGGCAACTCTAAGACTTGTGGACTTCAAGTCCCAGAACTCTGGGAATTGAAGTCCACAAGTCTTAAAGTTTAAGATTTCAAGTCTTAAAGTTGCCAAGGTTGGAGAGCCCTGCTGTAAATCACGAAGGAAGAGGTTCACCAAATATGAAAAGATCCCAGTGCATCCCCTTTCAGCTGTTAGCTGCCCAAAATATTGTTTCTGCAATCATCCTTACTTACTGAAGTATCTTCTGAGCAAGAAGCAATGATGTTTTCAATGAAGGGGTTCCACTTAATATCAAGCACGTTGCCTTGGTGGCCGCAGACTTTGGGGTAGTTTGGTTCAATTCGGCCAGTCTGTAATAAGAACAATCAAACACCCAGAGTCATCCGAGCCTTTCCTTCAGTACGATAACTGACTCTTATCAATAGAAAATCAACATGAAGCAGGCCGTATGGATTTATTATGGTTAACTGGTAACTACTTTTGCTTTGCACTGATTCAAAGATAGACATATTCTGGAGACTGAATTCATTACATTTAATTAAACAACAATGGACAAGAGAGGATATTAAGAAAGAAACATGGATTTTTGACCCGACAATCTATTTATAACTTTTGGAATGATCCGGGAGGGTTAAGATGCTGTGGCAAATTTTCTACAAGTGAATTCTACAAGTTAACAGCTTGTTAACAGACAGATTTCAGACAGATTTGAAATTTTAATCTTGTTCTGTTTTACTGTTATTGTTTTTCCTGCTAACCACTTTTTGTCATTAATATAACAAATAAAAGACAGGTCAACAAATTGCTAATAGATTCAGTAGCTTTAAAATTTTGGGAGGGCCTGTTCTGCAAGGGGTGGGAACTAATATATTAATCAGTATTCTACTAGAAGGGATAATATGTGCATAGAGGTATTCCTTGAGTTATGACGGTTCAATTACTGACCGTTCAAAATTAGGATTACCCCCCCCCCAAAAAAGTACTTACGGCCCAGTCCTGAAGTTACGTATATTGCAGCAACACCACACAGTCGTTCCCCCTTACCACTGACCACAGAGATGCTGCAACATGCCCCCTGCCTATCCCCACCCCCACCCGGCATCCTTCCCCATTCAACCCTAGGTAGATGCAGATATTTCTCTCTCTGGGCACAGTGAGAATACATCTGCTGAACAAAACTCCACCTTGGCGACAGAAAAGGCATCCGGCCATTAAACACTCTGCTAGCTCCATTCAGTTGCCCAGACTCCACCCTGCGAGGGGTGGTGGAATCCTTAAAAGATGACGATCCTGCCCTGCCTCCCTCCCCCGGCCCTGGGCCTGCTTTCCCAGCCTCCTGGATTCCACTTGCTGCCCCCCACCCCATTTCCCATCGTTTGTTTACTTTTAGAGGATCTCCAGTGTTGCAAAATAGGCTGACTCACCTTTTCAGAAAACGATTCAGATGCTGGTGAAGCTGATGAATCCCCAGATCTCACATTCTTAAAGCTCCACCAGCATCTGAATAAAAGACTTGGGGGGTTTTGCCACAGGTTCTGGGATTCTGGAGATCTTCTAAAAGCAAGGAAGTGATAGGTAGGGGGGTGGAGCAAGTGGGGTCCAGGAGACAAACAAAGCAGGCCCGGTGCCTGGGGAAGGAGGGAGGGGGAGCAACTCTGGGGGCCCCAAGAGATTGTAAGTGAGTGTGAAATATCTCAGAGAGCCAAGGGAGGCTTTGAGTGGCCTGTTCCAGCATTGGGCCCCGCATGTTCTTCCCCACCCTGAGAGACTCATGTGCTCATAGCAACCTGCACATTTGATTAGCGAATGCATTGGATAAAGCAGGGAGGGATCATGTTCATTTAAGGTTCTATTAACGAATCCTCAGGTTACAAATGTAATTTGAGTTACATTAGTAACTCAAAGATTACCTGTAATGTGTTTTTTGAGGGTTTTTTAATGCACCCTTTAAAAAATATTCTGACTGTTTTGTGTTTTATTCTTTTATGTCTTCTTGGATTTTTATTGAGGTTTTTATTTTGTATTTTAACTTTGTTCTAAATAAAATAAAAACAAATTAAAACAAAGAACATCAACATGAACCAAGGAAGTTTCTGTACTTCTCAGATTAAAAGAAGTTTTACAGGCTGACTAAAGGAATAATAAATTGCTTTTAGAATCTGACTGATTTAGAATAGGAGATGAATCTCTCTTTTAAGAAAACAGGTTGCCTTCCTGAAAATTTCCAGCAAGTGGTGTGGAAAACTCCAAGTCAGTGAAAAGAAACTGAAAACGTTAATACCACTGGGGAAAGTGTTCGGTTATTTGACTTTTTTTTTTTTTTGCATTCACTCCCATATTTCTCTTATCCAAGCTTATGAGTTCTTTGTGTTGCAAGATAGCAATAGCACTAGTACTTAAATTTATATAGTGCTTCTCAGTGCTTTCCAGCCCTCTCTAAGCAGTTTACAGAGTCAGCCTCTTGCCCCCAACAATCTGGCTCCTCATTTGACCCACCTCAGAAGGATGGGAGGCTGAATCAATCTTGAGCCAGTAAGATTCAAACTGCCAAACTTCTGGCAGCAGGCACTCAGCAGCACCACATTATAACCACTGCGCCACCACAGCTCTAGATGAAGTCAAAGGGCCAAGAATCCTCTCCTGTTGCTTCCCCACAACCCTGTCAGGCTTAACCCAGAAATATACTGTCACTGAACCTAAAAGCTCCATGCAGGAAGCAGCCATTCCAATTTCCAACAGGGGAGACCTCCTGAGGCCCGAACCACCATCAACAGTGCCAAACATCTGACGAACGCCGATGCTTCATTACCCTCCCTTTGCCTGTCTTCCCACTTCAGTTCTTTTACTGATACTTGGGGATTAAGCCAGGAGATGCAAGCAATGCTTTGAGTTTATCTACCAAGCTCTACTAACTACCAGTGGGGACTTCTGCTTCAAACTCTACTAACTACCAGTGAGTCCCGATAGGAGTGGGCGGCATACAAATTTTAATAAACCTTAAACCTTAAACTTAAGAGACAACCAGCCACAAAGAACTGTGTCATTGAATGAAATGATAGTTTTATCTTCTACTTATAGATCTTTGACAGTCTTTCCAGATAAAATTCAAGATGAAATTATCATTTCATTTGATGTCACACTACCCTTTATACCTATAGATCCAGAACTAGCCAAAGAATCCATGGCAACAGAGCTACACAACACACCCGATCTAGCCAAATATACCGAGATTGAAGTACCCAGAGTCCCAGACCTTATCAACCTCTGCCTGAGATCTACTTTTACTTTGATGGAAATAAAAACAGGCATAATCTATAATATAGTGTAAAGATTGTTAACTTTAGGCAAAAGACTAGCAGAGCACATCCATGAAGACCAAATAGCAGTTGGATGACATAATAGAAACTCTTTAATTTCACAACTGGGAAACTCTGAGCATCCTAAGATCAACTAAATCCAAAGATGCTATAGAATTCCTAGAACTTTGGTATTCCACAGACACATAAAGATACATCATATTTATACAATATTCAAAAGAGACAATCGAAAAGCTAAGAAGGAAACAAAAATACCAGAACACATCCTCTTCAGCAACCAATACCCAAATCAGCAAGCTTTTAACACCAGAAAAACAATCAAGCAGAAAACAGTCCCCAATGAAAGAACTATCAAGGAAAAAACCACATCCCTACCAACATAGCAGGGTAAACTGCTGTATAGGAACAGGGAATAAACCACATCTTTACTAGCACTGATGATGTTACTTAATTGGGTAATGAAATGTCTGTAAGCAACCAACCAAGCTCAGAAGACGCCAAGGGACTTCCATTGGATCCAACCCGGAGCTATATATGCATTCTCTTCCACTGATATTTTGGTCATGCGATGTGAGCAGATGAGGGACTGATTACGTTTGGCAAAGCTGAGAGAAACAAGATGATGGCATTGATACGGCAGATGGGCAGAGCTGAGAAATTAACGGAATATACTTGAAAAGCTATACGTTGCTGAGCATTTAGAATAAAACCAGGCTCAATGATATCTTACTAAGAAAGAGATGAAACTGGAAGAAACAGCTTGGGCCTCTCTTTCACACACCTCCTATCTTACCCCCAAGGATCACTCTGCTGTCCCTTGTTTTCCTGAAGATGAGTTGCTGGAGAAAAAACTTGAGACGTTAAGACGTTTCCTGACTGGTCCCTGTTGTGAAAGATGCTGAACTGGGTGCGGTCACAGTGAACAGGGATGTCCTTTGTTCAGATCAAATGGAAATAATGTTCTTCCTGGCAAATTGCCACGTTAGCAGCAGAGCACAACACAGGAAGTTACTGTGCGCCTCCAGATTACAAAAGAAAGTGCTATATACAGTCCAGGCATGCTTATTTCAAAACAAGCATTATTCTCAGGCCTTATTCAAACAATGCACAGCCAAAATAAAATATTCCATATATCTTACTCTCTGAATCTTAAATAAAAACATATCTTTACAGAGCAAAACTATCTTTAACAACCAGCAGAGGGCACTGTTGGGCCTGGAACACATCATGCGAAACATGCAATTTATGGCATAATCAAGAAATGGTTGATCAATTACACTGTATTATACTTTATTTATTTATATTTATATTTATTCTATTTATTTATTTTGTCAAACATGTATTAGATAACATATATAAGTATAAACATGATTTTGAATACATGAAATGGATACAATTAAACATTAGGATAGGGACGGTAGCCCCTTACAGACCTCTTAGGAATGGGGTGAGGTTGACAGTAGACAGTCCAAGGTTAAAGTTTTGGGGGTTTGGGGAAGAAACCACAGAATCAGGTGGTGCATTCCAGGCGTTGACCACTCTGTTGCTGAAGTCGTATTTTCTGCAATCGAGTTTGGAGCAGTTTACCTTGAGTTTGTACCTATTGTGTGCCCGTGTATTGTTGTGGTTGAAACTGAAGCAGTTATTGACAGGTAGGACATTTTAGCAGATAATTTTATGTGCTATGCTTATGTCAGACTGAAGGCGGCGTAGTTCTAAATTGTCTAAGCCCAAAATTTCAAGTCTGGCGGCATAAGGGATTCTGTTGCAAGCAGAGGAGCAGAGGACTCTCCTCGTGAAGTATCTCTGGACTCGCTCAATTGTATTAATGTCCAATATGTTGTGTGGGTTCCAGACAGATGTGCTGTATTTGAGAATTGGTCTAGCAAAGGTTTTGTATGCTCTGGTTAGTAGTACAATATTACCAGAGAAGAAGCTACGCAAGATTAGGTTAACAACTCTTAATGCCTTTTTGGCAATGCCAAATACCTATGTGGTTTTCTGGTTTAGAGTTTAGAGTTTTAGAGTTTTAGAGTTTTATTGGGATTTATATGCCGCCCTTTTCCCTGAGGGGACTCAGGGCGGCTTACAACCACAAGGGAGGGGGGTGCAGTGTCAAAAACAGAACAGTATGTGAACAAAGAAAAGATAGTAAAAACACAACTTTCATTCAGCAATCAAACACTCGGGCGGGTAAATTGGGAACCTATCCCCAGGCCTGCTGGGAGAGCCAGATCTTGAGGGCTGCGCGGAAGGTCTGGATAGTGGTGAGGGTACGGATCTCAACGGGGAGGTCGTTCCACAGGGTCGGAGCTGCAACAGAAAAGGCTCTCCTCCGTGTGGTTGCCAGTCGGCATTGACTGGCAGATGGAATTCGGAGGAGGCCCAGTCTGTGCGATCTAATTGGTCGATTTAGGGAGGTAATCGGCAGAAGGCGGTCTCTCAAGTACCCAGATCCACTACCATGGAGTGCTTTAAAGATGGTCATCAGTACCCTGAAGCGCACCCGGAGACCAACAGGTAGCCAGTGCAGCTCGCGGAGGACGGGTGTAACGTGGGCGAACCGCGGTGCGCCCACTATCACTCGCGCGGCTGCATTCTGGACTAGCTGTAGCCGCCGGATGCACTTCAAGGGCAACCCCATGTAGAGCCCATTGCAGTATTCCAGCCTAGAGATCACAAGGGCTCGAGTGACTGTTGTGAGAGCCTCCCGGTCTAGGTAGGGCCGCAACTGGCGGACCAGGCGAACCTGGGCAAATGCCCCCCTGGTCACAGCTGACAGCTGGTGGTCAAAAGTCAGCTGTGGGTCCAGGAGGACTCCTAAGTTGCGGACCCTATCTGAGGGGTATAAAATTTGACCCCCCAGCCTAAGCGTTGGTGTATTAGCCAAATTATTGGGAGGGAAGCACAACAGCCACTCGGTCTTGTCCGGGTTGAGTACCAGTTTGTTAGCACTCATCCAGTTCCTAACGGCCTCCAGACCCTGGTTCATCACGTCCACCGCTTCATTGAGTTGGCACGGGGCGGACAGATACAGTTGCGTATCGTCCGCATATTGGTGGTATTTTATCCCGTGCCTCTGAATGATCTCGCCCAGCGGTTTCATGTATATGTTAAATAGTAGGGGGGATAAGACCGAACCCTGCGGCACCCCACATGTTAGGGGCCTCAGGGACGATCTCTGCCCCCCGACCAACACCGACTGCAACCTGTCCGAGAGGTAGGAGGAGAACCACCGTAAAACAGTGCCTCCCACTCCCACCTCCCGCAGACGTCGCAGAAGGATACCATGGTCGATGGTATCGAAAGCCGCTGAGAGGTCAAGGAGAACCAGGATGGACGCATAGCCTCCATCTCTGGCCCTCCAGAGATCATCGGTCAATGCGTTCCTCTCTTCCGCCCCGCCCAACAACTTCCAGGAGAGTTTCAGTCATAAGGAAAGGTGCTGAACCACACTTGTTAATCTGTGAATGCAACAATGGCACAGAGCATTTAGAAGGTGTGAGAAACACACACCTCACAGCTGTGGGAGAAACAGGAGGCAAGAGAAGGCAAGCAGAGCATTTGCTGTTCTGTTCTCCAATGGTTACTTGGTTCCCCCAGTGTTATGTCTCTAAACCAGGAACCTCTGTGGAGAAAAGTAAAATAATGTCCAGTTGGCTTTAGATGGATCAGGTACAAAAAAAAAATACAGAGCTTTGATTGCAGTCATGGCTTTTACCTTGACGCTTTTGACCAGCCATGGATGCCTGGACTGCACACTTTATTATTTCACTCCTACGTATCATGTACATTTAGGACAGTTTTAATAAATTACGAAGAGTAATATATTAGTCTCTTTAGGAAAACAGAAATGGACTCACCCTTCCTTCCTTCTGCTTCATCTACATGAAAGGAAGTAAGCAGTGGGGTACCACAAAGTTTGGCCTTAGGCCCAGTAGTCTTTAATATCTTCATAAATGACTTAGATCAGGGGTTTCAAACTCAAGGCCTTCCCGAGCTCCATTTTCGCTGGAAGAGGCACCGTGGGCCGGTCTCTTGCTGTTTCCAGGGCTGCCCCGTGGGCCAGATCCGGCACATGGGCCTTCTGTTTGACACCCCTGATCTAAGTCATTTATGAAGATATTGAAGAGTACTGGGTCTAAGATCAAACTTTGCGTACCCCACTGCTTACTTCCCTTCATGTAGATGTAGTACCATTAAGGATGACTTAATTGTCAGCCAGCTACAATCTAATCTGGTGGTGATGTTGTCTATTCCACATTTTTCTAGCTTACCAAGAAGTAGGCTATGATCTACTTTGTCAAACGCCTTTACTGAAGTCTACATATATTATGTCCACAGCATTTTGCTGGTCTACTAATTTAGTCACTTTGTCAAATAAGATTGGTTTGGCATGATCTATTTTTAACAATCCCATGCTAGCTTTTAGTTATTTGTTTCTAGATGTTCATAGATCTGTTTTTTGATTATCTTTTCCAGTATATTCCCAGGTATCGATGTTAGGCTGATTGGCCTGTTTCCCCCCCTTTCCCCCTTTTTCTGAAGATGGGAACCACATCAGCTCTTTTCCAATCCTCAGGTAATTCCTTGGTGTTCCAGGATTTTTGAAAGATATGCTACAATGGTTTTGAGATGACATCTGCCAGCTCCTTCGGAACTTTAGAATGTAATCCATCAGGTCTAATTTCTTTTGGCGTGAAGACCGATGCAAATGATGAGCTAAGCAGCTCTGCTTTCTCTCTGCTGCTTGTTACTTCCTTGCCATCTTCTCCCTTAAATGGACCTACTGTTTCCTTGACATTTTCTTGCTATTTATATATTGAAAGAAACTTTTTAAATATTATCTTTGACTTTTGTTGTAAGTCTTTATTCATTCTGAACCTTTGCTTTCCTGACTTCATCCTTGCAGATTCAGGCTATTTGCTGATATTCTGCCTTAATTAATCTTTCCATTTTTTGTACTTGACCTTTTTGCCTTTCAGTTTATCAGAGAGATCTTTGTGCAACCACACTGGTTTCTTCTTGGATTTCTTGTTTTTCTTTTTCAATGGTATTGTGATCGCCTGGGCTTTTATGATCATATTTTTCAAAGTTTCCCATGCTTTCCCTTTCATCCATGGAATTTTTCTTATACTCTCTCTGAGTTTTTTAAAATCAGCTCGTTTAAAGGTTAACACACTGGCTGGATTATTTTCTATTGCCTGTTTTTGCATTATATTGAATTCCAATATGATGTGGTCATTCTCTCCCAAAGTTCCAGCAACTTCAACGCCTTCTATCACCACTTCTTAGTAAGAATTGGGTCCAATATAGTTTTTCCTCTAGTTCCCTACCTTTTGGATGACAAAGTTGTCAGCTAGGTTGGTTAAGAATCTGTTTGATCTCCTACTTGCTGCAGAGTTTGTCTCACAGTTGATATCAGGGTAGTTAAAGTCTCCCATTTCTACTGTGGTTTATTTCATACATACATTTGTTAATTGTTTAGCAAAATGTTTGTCTTTTTCTTCTGCTTGGTTGGGTGGCCTGTAGTATACGCCTATAGCAATGTCGTTCTTTTTACTTTTTCCCTTTCCTTTCTTTATTCATTACCTCTAAGATGGGCTTTTAAGAAGCTACAGAAGGATGTACTGACAGAAGTGTAGGATAATGTGCAGAGGCTTGGCCCAGCAGCTCCTACTGCCTTTTGCCAGCTGCAGCCAGACCGCCTCCATCTCAGCTCCAGACTAAAAGGGGTGAACCTCTGGGCCCTGATTCTGGAGGCACCAGAGCCTGCCATTTCCTGCAGCAGCAGAAGGAATAGGCAGGAAATACGCCCGTCCAGCCACGCCATATGTTTTTTTTCTCACCTCTCTTGAGCTTTGAGAGCAGCTGCAATTATGGGAAGGTCTTTTTTTTTTTCCTGCTCCTTCCCTCCAAAGATGGCGTCTCCCCTCCATCTGTTCCTCCACTGAAACTCTCTGCAGCTGTTGGTGCTACTATCAGAGAAAGAGGCTTCATTGCCAGAACAGCAAAAGTGCTGAGTAACTTTCAGTTCGCTACATGAATAAACGGTTTGAGAACTTGCTTTCCCTGGTACAAAGATGCCCCCCCAGTCATTTTTCAAGGACAGCAACGCACCATGCTGCCCCCACTCTGCCCCTAAGATGGGTGGGTGGGTGATTGTGGCGGCTGGGCTTTCCTGTCTTTTCTCCTTCTCCTCCCCCCACGGTCATGTGATCACATTGGGACCCTGAGCACTTGCAACCTCCTTGCATTTATAGCTGTTGCTGCATCCCGTGGTCATGTGACTGCACTTTATGATGGTTTTGCCCAAAATTGGCATTTACTTCCAGTTTTCAACATGAAACGTTAACCATTGGTTCACTTAATTAAAAGAACCATGGCATCTGCTTTACCCCCGCCACAAAAAATTGTAAATTGGGTTGATCATGTGGATGACCTGCTTTATGACCATCGCTGCTTACAACCGTGATGGGCAGCCTCCATTATGGTCCTAACTCAAGGACTTCCTGTAATCACATCTAACATTAAAATCCTGCATGGATTTTTTTTCGTAAAATGAAGACTCTTTAGTTGGAAGAGTTTTATTATTCTCTGGTGTAAATCAAAGGTTCAAATAAAGCAGGACATTTATTTATTTAGCGTCTGGCAAGTACATGGACTTATAGTAGATCAAATGTTAATGTCCAGTCCACCCACCCATACACCCCGGACAGGGTGGTCAATGTTTGAAAAAATGAGACATTGGGCTCTTGATGGACATTCGGACACAATGTGGTGGATATTTTGTCGAGGAGCACCACAGTGCAAAGCAGGACACAAAGCAGGACAAGAAGCAATGGATGGAAACTAATCAAGAGAGAAGCAACCTAGATCTAAGGAGAAATTTCCTGAAAAGTAAGAACCATTAACCAGTAGAATGACTTGCCTTCAACACTGGAAATTTTTAAGGAGACTGGGCAACTAGTTACCTGAAAAGGTGCAGGGTCTCCTGCTTGAGCAGGGGTTGGACTAGAACAGGGCTCTTCAACCTTGGCAACTTTAAGCCTGGTGGACTTCAACACCCAGAATACCCAGCAAAGTGGCTGGGGAATTGTGGGAGTTGAAGACCGCCAGGCTTAAGGTTGCCAAGGTTACAGACTGCTGGACTAGAAGACCTCCAAGGTCCCTTCCAACTCTGTTATTCTTGAGCTCTGTCCCCCCAAAAAAAGTGCCACCAGCCATGCTGTGAAGGCTGTCATTTGCCATAGGCAAAGCCTCCACTCTGGCAGGCTGGTATGGAGAGCCTTCTCAACGTCATCCTTGGGACTTGCTCTGCAGGGCCTCCTGGCCTTGGGCAGCAGGACTAAGCAACCTTCACTCTGCCCATGGAGCACACCTCTGGCCTTACATGCGCTGCTGTTCCTGCTGATTGGGCACATGGGCTGCTCAGTTGATGCTCATGTGGGACCTGCTGGCGCCTGCTTGCTGCCCTACTTCCCCCTGCCGCCAAAATGCCATTCTACCTTGGCTAAGACCATCTCAGAAGAGCTGTGGTGGCACAGGGGTCAGGATGCAGTATTGCAGGCTAATTATGCCAACAGTTCGATTCTCACCGGCTCAAGGATGACTCAGCCTTCTGTCCTTCTGTGGTCAATAAAACGAGGACCCAGCTTGTTGGGGGTAATGTGCTGACTCTGTAAACCGCTTAGAGGGGGCTGTCAAGCACTGTGGAGTGGTATATAAATCGAAGTGTTGTTGCTGTTGCTATCTTGCAGATTCCAAGGGATGCCAATGCTGCTGCGCCCTCTTGCCAATTTCCCACTTAGCAATTTGGATTCTGGCATTTTCTCCTGGTAACTTAAGTGACAGAAACAGCCTCAAAACTATTAACCCAATTGAAACACTTTCTACAATCTGTAATGGAAGATGATTTTAAGGTGTTTCTTTGTGTTTATTCAAAAAATAAATATTTTATATATTAAAAAAAACTATTAACCCGTCTTCTGCTGCCCCAAAATACTGCAATGGACGGGGTGTGGGCTGGAAGGTGCTCAGGAGAGTCGTTCTATACGTCCCCATCCTGTGGACCAATGTTTCTCAACCTTGGTGACTTTAAGACATGTGGACTTCAACTCCCAGAATTCCCCAGCCAAATCTGAAAGCCGCCAAGGTTGAGAATCGCTGCTTTCGACTATTTGGGGCAGAGACTGACCAACCTTTTGATGATCAGAAGGTTCAGGGCCACCTATAAGTGACAGCTCACTGCACCTTTGAGCTATCAACTGGAAATGTTGCTCAAGCCTCTGTCCTGGACCCCTGCCTCCCCCTCCCAGGGTAGCAACCGAGGCTGGCTTTTTCCACAGGCAGCTACCGGAGGAGGGGAAATGAAGTTGCTGGGGAATCCGTTCTCTCCTTTGCCCAGTTCTCTTGCCGTAAGGAAGGGGAGGAGGAGGAGGAGGAGGAGGATGAGGAGGAGGAGGAGGAGGAGAATGGCGTCTTCAATGCCAATTCTTTAAACCCACAGTGGCCACTCATTGCGGGAAATACCAGCCCTTTAGTTCTGCAGTGTGGACGAGGCCAAGTCTTCTTATGCAAACAGCAGTGGAGCAGAGGCTGAGCAGGGATGGGAAGGGAGAGGGGAGGAATTTAACTATTCTTGCCTTGCCAATCTCCGGATAGCTCCAAAACATGTTATTTGCATTTCAGGAATGGCCCTATTGCAACAAGTGGAGCTCCCTTTGTAAAACTTCTCTTCCTATGGCTACAAACTATTTCAGTATATGTAAATTCCATTTGGTGCATTCACACAACCCTTGTGTCTAGTTTGGCTTTTAAGGTCTTGAGGGCTCCATTCAGCTAAACTGACCTGATAGAATACAATATCTACTGCTAAAAAGTTCTGGGGAAACATCGCTAAGGGGCTGGTTCACCTCTATATGAATTCCTGCCTGATCCACCTTCTGTTTTGAGACCTTCCCCAGGGCAGATCTTCTGGAGATGCCACCCTAACCCCTCCCTCAACTGGTCAGAACCTGCTGAATGCCACCTCTGCAGTCCAGGTCTTTTTTCCACTCTACCAGAAGAAACCATAGCAAGCAAAGGTATCCAACTGGCTGTTTTTTGTATGTCTCTCCCCAGGTGCACATACAGCTAGAAAGAGCACCAGCTGACAACATAGGAAAAAGGAGCACCAATTTGGTTTGGTGCTGTACAAGAGGATTGAAGCTGGTGGCTGTTTGGAAATGTCCAGCCAAGGCTCCTGTCCTCAGTTTTCTGAGAAGAGGCCTTGGCTTCTTTACTCCCTGGCTTCCTGAATTCAACCTGAAGGATGGAGGATTTACTACAGATTACAGATGAACAGCTGTGGAAGGTACCTTGGAGGTTATCTAGTCCAGTCCTCTGCACAAGCAGGAGATCCTACACCATTTCTGACAAATGGCAGCCCAGTCTCTTCTTCATGAAGCTCCCATAACGTCCAAAGGCAACTTCTGTTCCATGGGTTGATTGCTCTCACTGATGGAAAATTCCTCCTTATTTCCAGTTTCCATCCATGATTCCTTCTCTGGCCTTCGGGTGCTTTGGAAAACAGCCTGACCATTTTCTGGTCAGAGGACATGAGCTTTTTCTCCGCACACCAGCAAAAGTCATCGCACTGCTGGGTCCTTTTCTGAGCTCACACTGTTCTCTATCCAAAGGAACGTTTTCCCCTTGAAAAGGTCAAACTCCCAAGTGTCTCCATCGGGCAACTGTGCAGTGAGCAAACTGCCCAAGGCCTGAGGATGTCCCACTGCCACCCCCATTCCTGGCAGAGCCCTGAAAACAAGGAAGCCTCCCCAGGGCCTCGGAAAGTCATTCGGTGAAATGGGCCGAGGGAGGCAGGCTGGGGGCAGGGAGGGTCAACCGTTCGGTGGCTTCCTTTGTGTGCAGGGGGTGGGAGACGATGGGGTGACACCATCAAAATGGTCAGTGGGGTTTGCAGGAGGTTGGCTTTCAATGGGGGGGGGAGGGATAGAGTGAGCTTAGCCTGCTTCCGCTTCAGTGGTTTTCTTCCAATCAATAGTGTGAAATCACAGAGCTTTTTCTCATCCATTTGCTAAAAATTGAAGAGCGTATCAGGGAGGGAGCTGGCTTTTCCGCATGGAGCCTCTGGGCAAAATGGGTGAAAATGCCACACTGACAGACACCCAGGCTTTTGCACTTGGGGGCGGGGGGACGTTTATCCCTCATGAGAGGACAACACCGCATTTCTTGTTTCCATATTTCGGAGAAACATTTATATCCACGGGGAGAAAGATGGGGTTACCCCCCCCCTTGATTCCTCAGAAGTCCTCTTTCCTTCATTCATTAGATTGACAGGCCACCTCAACCTGTACAGCTCTGGCTTGCAGAATGCAACAGAGAGTGGAATAGAATAGAATAAAATAGAACAAAATTACAAAATAACCATTGCAAAGAATAGAATAGAATAGAGCAGCTGGAAGGTACCTTAGAGGTCTTCTACTCCAGCCCCCTGCTCAAGCAGGAGAACCTGTAGCACTTCAGATAAGTGACTGTCTACACTCTTCTTAAAAACCTCCAATGATGGAGTGCCCACGATTTCTGGAGGCAAGCTGTTCCACTGGTTAATTGTCCTCACTGTTAGGAAGTTTCTCCTTGACTTAAAATTTGGTTCTCTCTTTGATCAGTTTCCATCCATTGTTTCTTGTCCTGCCTTCTGACGCTTTCAAAAATAGGTTGGCCTTGATTTCTTTGTGGCGGCCCCTCAAATATTGGAATACTGCTACCATATCCCCCCTCCCAGTCCTTCTTTTCTCTAGAGTAGCCAAACCCAAACTCTGCAGCCGTTCTTCCTATGGTTTAGTCTCCAGCCTTTGATCATCTTGGTTGCTCTTCTCTGAACTTTTTCCAAAGTCTCAACATCTTTTTCAAAACTGGATGCCGGATTCCAGGTGTGGTCAGTGTTTCTCCACCTTGGCAGCTTTCAGATTTGTGGACTTCAATTCCCAGAATTCTCCAGTCAGCGATGCTGGCTGGGGAACTCCAGGAGTTGAAGTCCACATATGTTAAAGTTGCCAAGGGTGAGAAACAGTGACCAGGGTTGTTGTCGGAAGGCCCTATTTTGGGGAAGGTGAACGCGTCTACAACCACCATCTAGCTTCTTTTTGTTTGGACAATTCTCCTAAGCACCAGCCAGACAAAAAGCCTCCCTCCCTCCCTCTCTCCCAGTCTTGCCGGCAACCTCACCCTCCAGCACCAGCCAGGAAAATGGTGCCTCAGGAAGTACCTCAGACTGGCTTCCTCAGCACCCCCAGAGGCCTCCCTCCCTGGGCAAAGCCTTCTAACCCTACAGCCTCTTGGCCGATTCTGCCTCCTTCCAGCTTCCTTCCCTTTTGCCTCTCCACACAGCAATCCGGACAGGCTGCCTTGCGTCTCTCAGCCTTTCCATTTCTTAGAGCCCCAAATTTCCCTGGTCCTTGCTGAATTTGAGGAGTGGCACCCACACACCGCTAAGTCAAATCAAACTGGGGGTAAAATGCCTGAATTACTCTAGAAGGAAATGATCTGAATGAAAATCAGGCTCACAACCACTGCAGAAACCCAGGCATTTAATTCAAAGCGCCATTTCACCTAAGGGCTGCCATAAACAAGGACCAGCACTCTCTGGGTCCAAGGGATCCAAGTCACCTGTCCAGTCATGACCATTTGGGGAAGGTCAAGCAGATTAGGACATGCCCTGCCTGGCCTAATGCAAGCAGGTGGCCTTCAGAGGTTGTGGCTGCTCCATCACAGAGGATTCCAACAGAGTGGAAGGGACTCCTAGGTTCTCCTGCTCGAGCAGCGGGGTGGACTAGAAGACCTTCAAGGTCCCTTCAACCTCTGCTAATTCTGTATTCTGATAAAGCATCACTCTAGTTGAAAAGAGAAAAGGGCTTAATGGTCCAGACCTCTTGTCCTGATTAATGTATGGCAAAAGCAGTCGCCTTCTTCAATTGCTAGGTGAATCCTAGCCCACAAAAGCAGATGGATGCCAGGGATGCCAACATCTTGTGGCTGGGATGGGGGAGATGTGTCTGCTGGGCGATGCTGAGCCAAGGCTCCCTCTTGGGCCAGCCCACTTCGCAGGGTCATTCTGGAGGGAGAAACCCGATAGCAGCTGCATCCATGTGATCAAAACTCCAAGCCCTTTTTATATGCATCATGGATGCCAATGCATGGGGCGGTGGGGGGGGAGGCTTCAGTCATAGCTGCCCCCTTTGAAAATGTTAATTGAGGATGAATTCATTTCCTTTGGTTCATTCCAATAAATACACCTCCATGGGCAGCCCCTCTTTTACAAGGGGCAGCCCTTTGGAGCCATCCAACCCTCTGGATCAAAATCACCTTCAGAATCTAAAACTAGATATAAAACTTCTCTGCCAAATTCCTTCTCCATTTGGATCTTCCTCCCTCCTATAGAAAGCTGATGTAGCAGCCAAGATCTTTATTGACAGGACAGATTTCTTTTGCAGCTGCAGAACAATCCCCTGTTCTTCGATCAGAGGACCCAAGCCCAGAAGGGGAATCGGGGAAACGCCCCTGCCCCACAGGAAAAGTCAGAAAGGTCAGGCCCATCCCGCCAGAGCAGAAAACAAGGCCAGCACAAAAGCCCCATCCCCCCTTCAGTTTCTCTCTCCTCCCCCTCTCTCTCTTTCGTATATAGTGTGTGCCTGTGTGTGTGTGCGCACACACACACTAAATTACCAGAGTAGCAAAATGTTGTGGACCTAGTGGACTTGGACTTCAGCAAGGCATTAGACAACCACAACCTATTTCTTTGTGAGATGAAAAAAATGTGGGATAGACAGCAGCATCACCAGATGGACTTGTAACAAACCACATTCAACATGTGGTCCTCAATGGAACTATGTTGTCATGAAAGGAAGCATGCAAGGTTCTGTCTTGGGCCCAATAATCTTCAACATCTTCATAAGTGATTTAGATGAGGGAATAGGAGGGGAACTCATCACATTTGCAGGTGACACCAAGCTTGGTGTCAGGTTCGAACCATGTTTTTGCTGCTGCAACTATTAGCACTTCTCAGCTTGCCAATGAACCGGGAAGGGGGGGGGAGGGGGAGGCTCCAGCTATCAAGAAGACAATCATGAGAGCCAAGGACACTCCGACAGATGTTTGCCAAAGCCAGAGACTTTTTCTCATAGCAACACAATGAGACTCAATTGGACAATGTGACCAACTCTAATGCGGGGGGGGGGGAGAATCTATACTTTAATTATGTGGGTTTCCACAGGAATTAGCTAGATCTGGTTTTGCCCTTGATGCACGCGGCCCTCCCAAGCTCTGTTTTCACTGGCAGAGGGTTGCAGGAGGCTGTCACAACCAAAAACAGAGCTCAGGAGCCTGTTTTCACTGGCAGAGGCACCACGGGCTGGTGCTTCACTGTTTCTAAGGTGGCCCCGTGGGCCAGATCTAAGCACCCTGCAGGCCAGATCTGGCCCTTCACCCTTGAGTTTGACACCCCTCTTCTAGGATGTGGCTACTCTGAATTTCTTCCCTCATTCCCCCCCACCCCCAGTTCTGGACTGCATAGTCTCTTAATCCAAACCTCTCTCTAGGAAAGCTTTGGGTTGCCAAAGATTTCTACTCCTGCCGGTGCACATTCCATGACAATGTCTGCCTTTTTGATGGAGGAGATGGTGCCTCCAGTCTGGAAAGAGGTGGTCTGCTCCTCCTCCTCAAGAGGCTGCCTTTGGACTAATAGTCTTCAGTAACTATTTACCACTCTTCTCTTTTGCATAAGATTATTGAGAAGGTGATCGCTCTGCAGCTAAGGAGAACCATGGATGAAATGGATTATCTAGATATCCTTGGATAGATGGAAACTGACCAAGGAGAGATTCAACTTGGAAATAAGAAGAAATTTCCTGACAGTGAGAGCAATCAACCGATGGAACAGAAGTTGCCTTCAGAAGTTTTGGAAGCTTCATCACTGGAGGCTTTTAAGAAAAGACTGGACCGCCATTTCTCAGAAGGGAGGGGTTGGACTAGATAACCTACAAGTTCCCTTCCAAATCTAATCTGAGATAGGACAATACCTGCAGCAAGCTTCTTCTGCTCAGCTTGGCATGGTGAGTACTCCCTCTCTCAACTAATGTTTATAGGTAGAGGAAAGATTTAAAATCATGCAAAACTTTATAAAAATAAATTTACTGAAGCAAAAGTTTGGAAAACTGAATCAGAAAATAGTACACAATATTAATATCAATAATGCTATTTGCTTCTATGGATAGACTGGGTCCAAAGATGTTTTTGAAATGACAGATGTAACACAAATGTTATCTGACAAGATAAGAGTTGGCCTTGAAAGTAGATTTCAGAAACTGACAGACCAAGAGATGACCTGGGAAAGGGTTTTTCACTGGCTCTGCAGAAGAAATTGTTGTTTTAAAATTCAAAAGGTGATGATATGATAAACCAAGAGAGTGGCCTGGACAATTTTCTTGTTGGGTTTATAAAAGAGGACTGTTAAAGTGTTAAAGAGCTAAATGAAATCAAATATTCAATATCTTGAATGAATAAACATTAGGTAAAAGGAAGGGATATAAAGTTGGTTTATTTGATATGAGTTGAAGAGATAAATATTTGTAAAGAGATGAATAGTTACTAAATTTGTTTATAGTGGTGCTGAAGATTGGAGGTCACTTCTGAATATTTTTTCTTTTTCTTTATTCCAACTTTTCCTTCTCTCTTCTGTTTTCTTTCTATTTTCTTTAAGTTTAGTTTGACACACACACATGTACACAAACGTATGTATGTATGTATGTATGTATGTATGTATGTATGTATGTATGTATGCATTCTAATTTTCTCTGTCTGCTTTTATGACGATTCTCTTGACTGAAAGAGGCTTGCATGTACTATAGCCCCAAAATATGTCATCACACCACTCGTTCCTTTACCCCTTGTTCCACAACAGACACTGAAATTCATTGCTGGTCTACTGTGTCCTGAACGTGTCTGTCTTCACAGAGAAGGGAGCGACTGTGAGAATCCAACCAGGATTCTGCTTCTGCTTTCTCCGGAAGACTCATGGATTGAGTTGAGGTTCCAGGGATGCAAACCCAGTGCTCTCTAATGCCCTCCGCGTTGGCAGGACGGTGAGGGACCAGCCAGGTGTTCTGTTATACCAACCACAGAATTCTTGCATGCCGTTTCATTCCCGAACACCAAGAACTGTTTCAATTAATTCATAGTTGGTTCCCCAGATGAAAGTTTCCTCAGTACCTTCTGTAATTGAGCTGACTGCAGATGGAGAGAAGTACGTTCAGCGTTTTAATTGCTCTGCCCAGTTTGGTTCAGATTAATATTCTAGAAGGAAGGAAATTGATCTTAGCCACCCCGCCATCTCGTTTCCTTTGGATCTTCTTGTCAGCGGTTAAGGATACTAATCCTGGCTTTTGTGGGCAAACCCCTCCTGGTACAACAGAGCTTCGTCTAATCCTGAGACTCCACTTTCAAGTTAGTAACAGGCAGCCCAGCCGATGCCAAATCAAAGCTCTTCTAGACAACTACAAGACTGTCTGTTGTCTGTCTGTCTTCCTTCCTTCCTTCCTGCTGCTGCTTTCTCAAAAATATCCCTTTTTCTGAGCCAGCAGCCCCAGGCATGGCTTGAAAGAAGGGCCTGGACATTTTGACCCTCCCTCTTTCTGTGGGACAGTCTTAGGTGGCTTTGTGTCTAAGGAATCCATTGTTTCCAGCTGCCATTCAAGCATGCCTCTCCCTGGGGCAAATAGAAGTTAGTGGCCAGCTTCTGTTGAGGGTGTGCATTGCGTTTAGACAAGCATATGAATTGTGCCTGATAGGTGATGGATGAAGAGATAATGATAGATAGAAGAAAGGAAGGAAGAAAAAAAAGAAAAAAAGAAAGAGGGAGGGTAGATGAGATGTGGACATATATTTTTTTCAAAGGAAGAAAGTTTTTCCCCAAACACTGCATGAGTTCTGCCTGCTGACTGGCTGCCCCATGTCCTTGACCAATGAGGCCACAATCCTTGTGTGCGGGAGAATTTGCAGGGGTTCTTTGCCCTCATCCTTGTCTGACCCGGCCTTTGCGGAGGAACTGGCAGCTCTTGGGCACATTTTAAAGAGTTTCTTGCAGGAGTTGTTTTTTTTTTTTTAAAAAATATCTCTGTAGTTGGCTTGAAGTGTGCTGAGTGGGTGTTTTTTGGCTCCTGATTAAGTACATGGAAGCTGGTTTTTTAAAATATATATATATATATATATATAAGTAGCTAAGATTTCTGATCTCTTGGCAGGAGAACATATTCCTGCAAGAGAAAGAAATATTGTGGCCGGGTGGGGGTGGGGTGGGGAATCATGATAAGGGAGTCATTTTCATAAAAGCCAGTAAGAACATAATGTCAAGGAAGTTAGATTTCTGAGTTTAATCTGTTCTTTTCAGTAGTTTCTAGGTTACCTTAATTTATTTCTGCTAAATATAGAAGCATATTAATTAGAAAGCTGTTCACTTCAAGAGGCTTCAGTTGATTGCAAAGAGATAAACTCATTTTACTTTCCCAATCCTCCCATTAATTATGAAAAGGCCCAAAGGTATGATCCCTTTCCCAACCGCTGACTTCAGAATCAGCTTTTCATCCTTCACTTTCTAACACGAAGGAGGCAGTCATAATGGTCATGGGTTATCCAGGGTTGCAGGAGGAATTTTCTCCATCTTAGCAGGAAGGGCTAAATATTTACCTGCCATGAGTTGCATAAAATTGCAGGCATAGAATCTGGAGCTGAGATATAGAGTTGGTGCCCATAAATGGCCTGGCCCTCCAAGTGTGTAGGACTACGAATCCTATACTCTGCATAGCACAGAGATAGGGGAAGGTCAAGCCAACACAGTCCAGCCTCGCTCTATTTTTAACCATCCAGGGTCTGACTCTTGGTGACTTCATAGTGCTCTCCATGCTATCTTGTCAAACGCAGCTTCTTTCTGTTGTTGCATCAGATTTGATGTGATCAAGCCAGCCGTTCTTGCTCCACCAACCATTCCTAGCATTGTTGCCTTCTGCAATTAATTCACACGCATGACACCCCCAAAGTAATTCAGATGTAATTGTATGATTTTAGCTTCTAGTGATGTTTCTGGTTTTATACGATTTAACACCCCTGTGTTAGTTACTCTGGCTGTCCAAGGGATACCCAATCATTTGCCCCAGCACCACAGTTCAAAGGCGCCAATTCTTCTTCTTCAATCAGCCATTCTTAGAGTTCTTAGTGTCTGACTCCTACACCCATACGTCATTATAGGGAAGACTATTGCTCTAACTAGCCTGCTTTTTGCTTTTATAGCCATATCTCTGCTTTTCCAGATCTTATTCATGTTGACCCCTGCAGAGCGGCCGAAGGTAGTCCTGTGTTTGAGAGAGAGGCTGTTCCAAGCACTTGAAAGCAATAGTCTCACTCAAGAAGGCACCTGTGAGGCTCAGGGGCAAATTCAGCATACAGGATATTGTTTAATCCAGCCAGCTTGATTAAAAGTAGCAGGTGGCAGGGTGGAGCTGAAGACTCCTGAGCACTCCTTCTTGGCACCAGTGATGATGCCCCCATCTGCTGTGCAGCCAGCCCCATGGCCCCTTTTAACAGATTTGGAGATGCACGGCGGGATGCTCATTGAATGTCTGTTGGTAGGGGCACAAACACACTCGGGAAAGTTGCAGTATGAAGCAGCTGCTTTGGCCAGCAGACAGTGGGGATAGCGGGTGAGAATCCAGCCCATCTCGGATCCAGGCTATAGGTGTTTTTCTCTGGATGTCGTAACTTTGGAATCAGGTCATTAGCTTTTGGAAATCCACTGTAACTTCAAACAGTTGCTAAGCGACCGGGGATAAGTTACGTTATATTCACAATCATTCTCTGACTATTCTGGTAGCTGCTTAAAGTGACCTGAAGAGCATCACACTCCTGTTGCTCTATCAGGAGATCTTTTATTTTTGCTCAGCATTCAGGGACTGGCTATTAAATGGTGCCCACCTCCACCTCATATGTTTCGTCCCCGCCACAAAAATGTTTGCGGAAGGTAAAACAAAAGTAATTTCTCTCCCGGACTGAAAACTGAGATCACCCAAGTTCTGTTCCAATAATAATAATAATAATAATAATAATAATAATAATAATAACAACAACAACAACAACAACAACAACAACAACAACAACAACTCCGCCGTTGCCGGTCCCAAGCCCGGATGAGAAAGGAGGAGGGTTGGGGTCAGGTTGGCAACTGGCCCCATAAAAAAAACCCCGCCAACCCATACAATATGGTGAAAGAAATGAATAAAAATTTTATACCGCATTGGTCGGTGCGCGGGTTAACAAGGGCCGCGGCGGATGTTGGGGTCCCTGGACATCCGTCGACAAGTGGGCTACAAGTGGACCAGCCAACAAAATGACAAAAATATAGTGCAGATGAAAACCGTGCCATAATGGCCTGTTACTACAACTCAGAGCCAGAAAAAAGAGGTTATTTAAAGCGAATGTATGAATTATGGAAAGAACAATATCCAGATTCAAATGTTAGTGAACAACGACTAGCAGATCAAAGGCGATTTATTATACGGAATAAAGTGTTTAGTGAAGTTGAACTTGAGGAAATTCAGGCAAATTGCAAAACCAAAAAAAACAATATCACAAGCAGAAATAACTGATATTCAAGACACAACTAAAGACATTATAGTAGAACTTCCAGAAGAAGTTCTCGGGGAGGAAATAACATCACCACCACTAGAACCAGTTATCACTGAACCAACTGATGAACTAACTCAAAAACAAAAAGAATTGAAGGATAAGATCATGGAGCATTTTCTGCTTAATGAGGAAAGGCAACGTTTACCATCACTAAAAACTGTGCCTAAGAAAATTTTGGCCCCTATCATGAAAATGGCTAATGCAGTGTTTTCAACAATTGAATCGGGATCCATCTTGGAAACGAACCAGTTAATGTACAGCGCAGCTGTAATAGTCACTAATGAACTAGGCATTAAAATCAAAGAGCCAAGGTGGCGCAGTGGTTAAAAATGCAACACTGCAGGCTACTGCTAGATCAGCAGGTCAGCGGTTCAAATCTCACCGGCTCAGGGTTGACTCAGCCTTCCATCCTTCCGAGGTGGGTAAAATGAGGACCCAGATTGTTGGGGGCAATATGCTGACTCTCTGTAAACCGCTTAGAGAGGCCTGAAGGCCTATGAAGCGGTATATAAGTCTACTGCTATTGCTATTGCTACCTAGTCACACAACAGAAAAAGCATCAAAGCCAAAGGGGAAAATCCGATTAGAACAAAAAGTCAAAAAATTAAGGGCAGATGCTAGTAACTTAAAGAACATGCATGAGCAACGGCTTAAAAATAACAAAACCATAGATCGGCTAATCAGAAGATATAGATTGGATACAAGAAACATCAATGAAGCTGTAGAGATTGTAAAACAGCGGATAACAGCAACAGCTAGAAAAATTGAAAGATATGAGGCACGAATCATCCAATATAAACAAAATCAGCAATTTTGATCAGACCAACGGCGTTTTTATCAGTCTTAATGTGAATGGTGACACCAAAAGTGAAAAACCAGAAAAGCAGGCCACAGTTGAATTCTGGAAAGAATTGTGGGAAAATGCAAAGGACTACAATAAGGAAGCAAAGTGGATACATGACTTTGAGAAAAGCATTGGCAACAAACAAATGCAAGTATTAGAAATAACAACTGAGATGGTCAAAAATCGAGCAAAAAAGGTAAAGAATTGGACATCACCTGGAAAGGACCAATTACATGGTTTCTGGCTCAAATATCTGACCAGTTTACGTGCAATATTGGCCAGGCAACTGAATGAAATTTTACAAAAGGGCCAAATTGATGAATGGTTGACAACTGGAAAAACATACTTGATTCAGAAAGATGCAACTAAAGGAACAACACCTGAAAACTACAGACCAATAACATGCTTGCCAACAACCTTCAAATTACTCACAGGGATTATTGCAGATAACATGATGGATTATTTGGAAACAAACAACATCTTGCCAGTAGAGCAAAAAGGCAACAAAAGAAGGAGCAGGGGCACAAAAGATCAGCTCCTAATTGATAAAATGATATTAGAAAATTGTAAGAACAGAAAACGAACTTGAATATGGTCTGGATTGATTACAAAAAGGCATTTGACTCACTGCCACATAGTTGGATCATAAAATGCTTAGAAACAACTGGCATTAGCAAAAATATTACATCCTTTACTGAAAAGGCGATGAAACAATGGAGAACTGAGTTGGCAGTAGGGAATGAGATCTATGGAATGGTTAATATCAAGCGAGGAATTTTCCAGGGTGATTCACTTTCACCTCTTCTCTTCATCATCACAATGATCCCACTATCAGTAATCTTAAAAAAAAAATGAAATTAGGCTACCAAACAGCCAAAGAAGCTGAAAAAATTTCGCATTTACTATATATGGATGATTTGAAACTCTATGGAAAGTCAGAAATAGAAATCCAATCATTGACAAATACAGTCCGAGTATTCAGCACCGATATTTCAATGCAGTTTGGCATGGAAAAATGCGCCACTGTATCCATAAAAAGAGGCAAAACCACTGCATGTGAGGGAATTGAAATGCCCAATGGCCAACTAATTAAATGCAACGAAAATGAAGCCTACAAATACTTAGGCATTCTGCAGTTGGATAACATCAAGCATGGAGAAGTAAAAACTATTGTCAGGCAAGAGTACACCAACAGGAAAATTTTGAAATCTAAATTGAATGGTGGAAATACAATCAAGGCCATAAATACCTGGGCAATACCAGTTATAAGATACACAGCTGGTATAGTTAACTGGACACAAGCTGATTTGGACATTTTGGACCGAAAAACCAGGAAACTAATGACAATGCACTACAGTTTACATCCACGTGGTGATACTGATAGACTATATCTGCCCCGAAAATCAGGTGGCAGAGGATTATTACAAGTGAAGCAAACAGTTGAAGAAGAAAAACATGCACTGGCTGATTATTTAAAAGAAAGTGAAGAACATCTATTAATCGAAGTAAAGAACAAAAAACTACTGAAGGCCCAACAGACGAAACAAGAATACAGAAAAGATTGATAAAATCAAGAATGGAGAGTTGGCAGAACAAAGCACTGCATGGCCAATTTCTGGAAAAAATAAAAGATAAAGTGGACAGCGAACAAACTTGGTTATGGTTAACAACAGGTACATTAAAGAAAGAAACAGAGTCACTAATCCTGGCTGCGCAAGAACAAGCTATCCGCACAAATGCCATTAAGGCCAAAATAGAAAAATCCTCTGATGATGCCAAATGCAGACTTTGCAAAGAAGCTGATGAAACTGTTGATCACATACTCAGCTGCTGTAAAAAAATCACACAGACTGATTATAAATTGCGGCACAATTCAGTAGCACAAATGATCCATTGGAATTTGTGCAAAAATTATAATATTAAAACAGCAACAAACTGGTGGGAACATCAGCCTGAAAAAGTCACCGAAAATCAGATGGTCAAGATCTTGTGGGATTTCCGTATACAAACGGACAAAATACTGGCGCATAATACACCAGATATCACACTGGTTGAGAAAAATAAGGTCACAATCATAGACATCGCAATACCAGGTGATAGCAGGGTCGCCGAGAAGGAACATGAAAAAATCGCAAAATAACAGGACTTAAAAATCAAAATTCAATGACTATGGCACAAACCAGCAGTGGTAATTCCAGTAGTAATTGGCACACTGGGTGCTATTCCAAAAGCACTGGAATTACATTTAAAACAGTTAAAAATTGACAAAATCACCACCAGTCAAATGCAAAAAGCCGCACTGCTTGGATCTGCACGCATATTACGAAAATACGTTATGACGTTCTAGGCCCCTGGGTGGGGCCCGACTAGTAACCAATGCCAAATCCGGCGAAACAACTGGCCGCTGTGATACAATTGTACAACAACAACAACAATAATAATAATACCACCTTAGCAATACTTACTTGTTCCAGTGGAATGACAAGGAAAGAGCCCCCACCAGCACTTTCTGTTACTATGGCAAGGAATCTGGTATTAACGGCACAGAAATGGTTGTCATGGACATTCCTGGTGATTGGAATCCCATCAAAGCAGTGCTCTCGATTGGCTACTTTGCCATAGACATTTCGAAACTTGGAACTGCGATATTGTGGCCGCCATGACATCTGCCAAGGAAACAGACATTGTGTGAGAAATGTTATTATGTACAAGTAGAATCTCATCCTGTACTCCATTTGGACGGAGCGCCCCGGAGGGGAGCCTTCCAAGCAAAGCAGATGAACAGAACCAGAGTTTGGGCCAAAACATTCTCTGTTTCCCACAACTCTCAGGCAGAAAATCCAGAGTTCAGAGACATTTCAGTTGGGCTAAGCAGGAGACTGCCTAGAAGCATTCCTGCCCTTCTGACATTTTAGCCATTGAAAGCAATAAAACCCAGCATCCCTCTCAAAGAGGAAAACATCCTTTCAACCCACCAGAAGTGTCTCAACCCAGAGTCCCTTCTCACCGTAGGTAAATACTTAGGAAAATACTACTTCAAGGAGCTCAAGGGCTCCTGGGGATCTACAGGAAACCAAAGCTAACAAAGCAATGTCAGACTTCTCTCCAAGACAGCCTCCTTGACCCTCATAACAGAAGACTCACCGTTCGGAGGGCATTTAGATTTTATGTTCCACTTCTCTTTATAAAAGAAAAGTCAAAGGACCTACTGAAAAGGTCCAGTCATGAACCTCAATATTATAATAATAATACTATATAATAAGACGAAAACCTAGAATATCGTAATTTGGCCTTAGGCCTGGAGAAAGTCTCCAGCCCATATGGAAAGCTCCATGGAAATCCTATTTTTCAGCCAACTGCAAAAACTTAAGAGAAGAGAGTTCTGGCCCGAACATCTTAGGGAGTAACTCTCACAAGACGGGTGGGAAGCACCCCTGGCCAAATGTATAAACACTGTAGTTTTGGAAGAGGTAGGAGCTCTCTGAGCAGAAGGAAAGGTGAGAGAAAACAGGCCTCTTAATATCTTTAGGCCAGATGCTTTGATGTTGGGAAGATCTGCAATTGGAGATGTGTGTTGGAAAGAGACTGGGAGGCAGTGCAGATAAAACAGGGCTGGAGTAACACCATCCACAAAGGCAGTATCTCACTTGCTATCAACCGAAATGTCTAAATGCTTCTTGAAGCGAACACTACAAAGACTATTACAGGGATCTAATCAGGATACGATTAGGATCTTTACATCCATAGATATGTACCAGCTGCATCCTTATCTGAGCAGAAGGACCAGGCTTCAGAAATTCATGCCCTCAGCAGCACCTGGCTGAACTACCGCAATATACTTTACATGGGATTGCCCTTTAAGACTATATGGAAACTGCAACTGGGCCAGAATGAACAGCCCGTGCATTTGCCAACCCCCAGTGATAGGAGCCCAGAACACTGATTTTGTGGATCCTACATTGGTTGCTGGATATAATTTAAGGGACTAGCTTGGCACCTGTGGGTACCTGCAGGACCAACCTCTCCCATCAGAACCAGCCTCATCCTTTAGGTTAGTGCTTCTCAACCTTGGCAACTTTAAGATGCATGGACTTCAACTCCCAGAAGTTGACTGGGGATTTATGGGAACCATGCATCTTAAAATGGCCAAGGTTGAGAAACGGGGCTTGAAGTCTTTAGTACTCCTGATGGTCCCACACTTTCTGGGAGCGAAGGATTAGGTGACACATTTCTGTGGTGGGCTGTTTTGCTCTAAGACGGCTTCCCCTCAGAGAACAGAATTATTCAGAAAGGCATTTTCTTTATTTCTTGATGTAATATATTGTAGCACTTATTATTATTTATATTCATATTGTTATTTATTCTTGTATTTTGCTGATGTCTTAATTGTTATGGGCATCCCAGCTATAGCCAGCTATGCAGTGAAGAGCCTGGAATTGCTGCCACGAGACCCTCCTGCTCCCAAGAGGGCTGAAACTGGACATCAGCTGGGCAAGATCCTCACTGCCACAACCTCTACCTGCCCTTCCCAAAGGACGACTCCACTGAAGTCAAGGAGGCTTTCAGGGTGGGAGCCGAGCCATTCTGCATCCAGGAATCTGAGGATTAAAAATATCGGCCTTTGGAGCCCCTGTCACTGTAAAGCTTGCCTTAGACAGGAAGCGAGACTTTATTATTTTGTCTCCAGTAAGACTAGAGCACAACAGAAGATCAAGAAATAAATCAAATGGCTCAATTACATGACCCCGTCTCCATGCTTTACCACTAGACATTGCAATTTTCACAGAATGGATGGTTTAAATCAGGGGTCCCCAAACTTGACAACTTTAAATCAAGTTTGAAGATCTCTACTGTAAACAATACTAATCTTTTGTTCTGGACATACAAGCAGAAGCTACCTGGCTGTTGCCCTGGTTTTTCTAGAAGGCTCTTTGGGGTGACAAAAGCCAGCAGGAGCTAGAAGTGCCTTGAAGGGAGCTGGGTGAGGTGGGTCTCCTTCATGGGATGAATGGCTTCTTCAGAGGCCAAGAGGAAGAAAGTTCACACAGCACAAAAACAGTCCTTGGGGCCACATGAGAGTCTAGGACAGAGAGAGCTCCCACACACCCTCCTAAGCCAACGGCCCCTATTCCCACACCCTAAAACAAAAGAAGAAAAAGGAGGACCAGCTCCATCCAAGACTGTCCTGCAAAGCTCAAATGTCTGGTAGTGAATTCAGGAGATTACATCATTTAAAGTGAGGCTCTTAGGAAGGAAGGAAGTTAAATTTCATTTGTTGCTGAAGGCCAAAACATCAATATATTACAATAGGAGGAAAGTTGTCAGCTTGAAAACAGTCAGACGCTACCCAAGAAAAGAGTCGCTTCGGGTGCTTGTCTTAGACTCAGGAGTAGATTCTGTGAATTTGCTCAGTCAACAAATATGTTCCCATCAACTAGCCCAGAATCTTAGCAAAGAATTTTCACTTTTAAAATTGTGCTCTAAAATCAAGTCTAATCACTATGACTTCTACAGAAATTATACTGCATTCACAGTATTGCAATTAACCATTATTCTCTTATTTGCATTTATATTTTGCTTCCCCCCATTCCCCGAGAAATCAAGATGTCTTACATGATTTATTCTCACACAAAGATTAAGGAAGAGAGGAATCCAAGGCTCCCAGAACCTTTCCATGTTAGGGGGTGGACTTGAACCTGAGTCTTCCTCCTGCAACAAATTTATGCCCAGGACTCCCGAATCTTTCTTAATTCCTAGACTGGTACTCTTCCTATTATTCAGAGGTGACTATGCTTCAAAATATGGGTGATGATCTACCAAAGAGATGCAATATGCCAAAAAAGCCAACATAGTTCTAGGTTGCATAAACAGAGGGATAGAATCAAGATCACGTGAAGTGTTAATACCACTTTATAAGGCCTTGGTAAGGCAACACCTAGAATACTGCATCCAGTTTTGGTCGCCACGATGTAAAAAAAATGTTGAGACTCTAGAAAGAGTGCAGAAAAGAGCAAAAAAGATGATTAGGGGACTGGAGGCCAAAACATATGAAGAACAGTTGCAGAAACCAGTTTACTAGATAGAAGGATTCTAGTATTTGAGGGGCTGCCACAAAGAAGAGGGAGTCAAACTATTCTCCAAAGCATCTGCAGGAAGAACAAGAAGCAATAGGTGGAAACTAATCAAGGAGAGAAGCAATTTAGAACTAAGGAGAACTTTCCTGAAAGTGAGAACAATTAATCAGTGAACAACTTGCCTCCAGAAGTTATGAATACTCCAACTCTGGAGGGGAAAAGTTTTGAGATTGGACAGCCATTTGTTTGGAAGGGTATAGAGTTTCCTGCCTAAGCAGGGGGTTGGACTAGAAGACCTTCAAGGTCCCTTCTGTTATTCTATTCTATTCATTATTTTTATATTTTAAAATTCCAAGCAATCATTTATTCCAATGTCAGCCTTTTGAAGACTTTGAAGCTTTGATTTCTCTCCTCCCTTCTGTCTGCCTGTTCCTTCATGAGGCTGACAAAAGGAGACCATTTCCAAGGAAAGTGAACTGCACCATCCCGAAGCAGCTGTTTCTCACGCGATTGGCTAAATTCAGCCCCATGAATGATGCATTTATACGCTGCCATATCCACATGCAGAAACATTTCAATATCAAAAGCTGCTCCCACTGCCTTGCATGTGAAATGGTTTGATTTGTATCAGCCTCTTTTGTTCAGCTGCTAGTTGCAGTCGGGAATCGTCCATGTTGCAGTTGTTCGGCACGAATCATATTCTAAGGAAATGAAGGAGGATCAGGACGAGGTTTTCTAAAGAAGTGTCTGATCTATGAGGGAAGTCCCAAACTTTGGATCAACTGAGTCATTGGGTTGCTTTCTGCTGCAAGAATCTGAAATTCACTGACTGGATTCCAGTGAACCCTGGAGCAGCTGTGCTCCCAAGTTCCCCCCCTTTGTAGAATATGCTAAAGTAACTACTTATTCAGCAACTCCCCGTGGCTGATTTTTTTTTAAGTTACATTATTGGAGCTAATTAGGATTTGGATGCAAGATCATCAAGAAATCCCCCATGGTAAGTTTACCATGGAGAGGAAAGAGAGGAAAGTTGAAACTCTCTTCATGAAGGCTGTGAAATTCTGTATCATTGTCCCGGAAGCAACAAGGATGCTAACAGACGGCAGCTTGGAGGTCATGAAGATTCAGCGAATCTGGAATCAGTGCAGAGAAGGGAAAGGAAAGAGCAGGGCTGGGATTTAAGACTCAGAAGGCAAAAGTGAAAGCACTGGACATTTCAGTGTGCAGGAAACTCATCTGTGGCTTGAGGGATCAAATTGTAAGGTTTCCCAGAGCCACTGAAATGCCAAAGAGGGTGACACTCGAGATGAGGCTTGCAAAAATATCAGCTTTTATGTGTTGCCATAGCAAAAGCTGGGTGAAAAACTATATCCAAAACATACAAACAAATGCATGTAAGGAAGAGCCGCCCCCTGTAAAAGTGGCTCAGAGTATTATATACATTTTAGGCAGATAGAAACAAAGTTTATCCAATCAGAGACAAAGATTCGTTACCAACGTGATCTTTAAAGTGTTCTTTTGTTCAAGCTGCTGTCTCTGTCTACCTTATCTATGGAGGATTTCTATGGCCTTGTGTAGGGGGTGGTAGCCACCCTTTGCCAAGTTATTTTTTTGGCAGAATGCTTTAAGGATTTATGAGCCAGGAAAACTCACTAGTTTGGTTCCTTTATCTATGGGGCCTGATATTCCCGTGTAACAATTTATTCTATGTTTTCAAGAATGTCTCTAGCATAGAAGCGAGATGCAGCAGTGAGATAACATTTGCAGTAATGCTGTCCAGTATTAAGGTTACAATTCGCTAGGCTAAAAAATAACTAATTTCAATAATTAATATACAATAATATAAGCAGAAGCCAATAACAAAGCTTAATTCTTAATGAATGATTTCTAGCAGTCTATCATATCAGAAGCAAACAACTAATATTGGTTTAATCAGTAACAATTATATAGTAACATAAAGAATTTATAATAAAAGCAAATAGCCAATATTGATTCATATACTCCTTCAATATGAACTAAAAACTGGGTCATATAGAAGAAGGTACAGAACCAGAGGTGGCATTCAGCAGGTTCTGACCAGTTCTGGAGAACCGGTAGCAGAAATTTTGAGTAATTCGGAGAACTGGCAAATACCACCTCTGATTGACCCCCCCATCTATTCTCTGCCTCCTGAGTCCCAGCTGATTGGGAGGGAATGGGGATTTTGCAGTAACCTTCCCCTGCCATGCCCTCCAAGGGATGCCCACAGAACTGGTACTAAAATTTTGGAATCCCACCACTGTACAGAACTATTTCATATCTTCCCAAAAGGCAAAATAAGAAATAATGGTGATCAAGGTATCTCTCCTGCCAGGTAAGTAGATGGAAACAATGGTCTTCAGCAGCACAAAGGTTGAATGTTATAAAACAATGTTTAAGAATAAGAGCAGGTACCATATATATAGCAGAACCCATCCTGGTTGTGCTTGAGAAAAGCTGGATAGCCATCTCTTATTTATTTATTTTATTTATTTATTAGAATTTGTCAAACAAAAACAAGAAAAGCATAAAAGAATAAAAATACAGTGACATGGATGATAAGCACATTGGTGCACTTACGCGTGGGCCCTCGACTAACCTCTTGGGGAGGTTTTAAATCAGATCCTTGCTTTTTATCCCTTCCAACCTTTTCATTTTTCTCTTTGGGACTAGAGAAGCCTTCTGTTTCGTTGAATGGCTCTTCTTATGCCAAAAAGGAATTATTTTTATTTCATGCCACCCATTTCACTTTGCTAAACTATCCTATTTCCCGTCCACAGAAACAGGCACAATTCCCTCCATTTCTGTGCCCCGATACTTTGGGCAAGGAGCCTCCCATACTTTACACAAGGACTGGTCTACAGGTCATGATGTACCCCATGATGGCTCCCAAGAGCAACTGCTTGCCAAGAACGGCTGTGCATGATATCCACTCTAAGCAGCAGCAGCAACCAGCCCAACAACAACCTGGGTGAGGAAAATTCCACTGAAGTCTTTGGAAGCTATCCGTAGACAATAACTCAACTGCATGAGGAACTTCCTCTCACAAAAAGGGCCACCTGTTCTTGGGATGGAGACACAGGGCAAGGCCCAGAGCCTGTCCTTAAGATATGTGCTCTGGCCCTGGAGGAGGAATCAAGCCCATGTCAAGCCAAGCCTTGCAATCAGTATGAGCTCTCCAAGGTCCTGCATATTCTGCCATCCCCTTGAGACCTCTAGTCCTGGGCAAAGTGAGAGTATACATTCCAACAAAAAAAGAGGACCTCTTCTCCTTCATGAAATCATTTCCTTTCATTAGGCATTAGACATGGCTTTTGCCCAGTTTCTTTTAAGCAATCAAACTGATCAGTAATTCAACTTCTAATTATCTTCTGGGACCAACAGAACAACTCTAGAAATATGATTATAAAAGCCTAGTCTAGCACAATACTACTGAAAAAGAAAAATAAGAAGAGACCAGCATGATTGCACAAAGAAATTTCCTGCCAGTGAGAACAATCAACCAATGGAATGGCTTGTCTTCTCTGAACTACTCAAAATTTCTGCTACCAGTTCTCCCGAACTGGTCAGAACCTGCTGAAGGCCACCTCTGCATAATCCTCAGTGAATGACCAGCCTGGTTGAGGAGGAGGAAGGTGGGGATAGGCAACCAGCTGTGAATCCCTTTGAACCCACAATTTTGACATATCACTGGGACAGCAAACTCTGGTTTGTGACAAATATGCAAAGCATCAAAGTACAAGAGTTATTATGTTTAAAAAGGATTTTAAAAGAGACATAAAACACTTTTATGTTAATACATTTAAAAATCTGCCCCAAACATTTTGAAATAAATTAAATCTAAGTAATGTCACCAGTTGATCTTCCAAAATTTCTCTTTAGTTTTAGGTTGCTTCTTCCCTTGGTTAGTTTTGAAGGAGGTGCTTTGGAAAATAGTTTGATCCCCCTTGTCCTTATAGGAGCCCCTCAAATATTGGAACACTGCTATCACGTCTCCCCCTCAAGGCCTTCTTTTCATTAAAGTAGACATACCCAATTTCTGCAACCGTTCTTTGTATATCTTATCCTCCAGCCTCCTATAATCATTTTTGTCACTCTTCTCTGCACTCTTTCCAGAGTCTCAACATCTTTTTGTGTTTACCATACAAGGAAAACAACAATCAATAGTTGGGTTCTACATCTTGTGAAAAGAACACTTCCTTCCAAGTGCAAAGTATAAACAGGTCTCTGTGCAGTGACACCTGTCTTAGAAAGTTGGGGATACAATACATTTTCTGGAGGCTGCCGAATGATATTTGGAAACCTATTTTGGAAATGCAGGCACAGTGCTGGGAGCAGAGCCTGAACTATGTGGGAGCAGCCAGTTTCCTTGGTGAAAACCTACGTCAGGCTCCTATGGGTTTCCAGGTACCTCCCCAGTTCTTGTGAAGTGCTTTGAAGAACCTTCTCCTCCACAAATTGCTCCTGGGCTGAGGTCATCTGTGGAGGCTTTTTGTAATCTTCATTTGGCTTTGATAAAGAAGGGAGCCTAGGCCACATTGGTGAAAATACAGAAAATGTGCTGGAATGGGATTTGCTATTCACATTTTGTAGCAAATACAAAATATTCTGCTACCAAATATTGGCAAATACAAAACATTTGCTACAAAAGCAGAGTATTTTCACCTTCTGAGTATATCTTTGAATCTTACAAACAGATACAGGGGGGAAATTATGTTATATTAGTTAGTAGGCAAAATACCAGCTTAATTCTATTTCTAGCAGATACAAAAAAGCAGTGCCTAACAACAATGTGTCCAGTCCCCTTTTCCTCCTAAAGCTACTTCAAAACAATGCAGGATTTACAATTTTGCTTCAGCTGCCTGAAGTGCGCCCGAGGGAACAGTGAACAATAGAATGTTATCTGTGTGCAAGATCTGACTCACAACTCAAAGCATATGGAAGCCATGCTTTACAGGTAGTCCTCGATTTATGACTGTTTGCTTACTTCAAAGTTACGATGGACAACCCCCCCAAAATGTATATAAAACCTGATCCTGAAGTCCCAAAGGCCGCCCCCGCCCCAAAGCCATGCAACTGCATTTAGGGCGCTGGCCAACCAGCCCTCATTTGTGGTCATTTGCAACATCCTGCGGCCACATGACCATGATTTACAACAATTTTGCCCCCCCAAAATCCAGGTTTACCACGCAAAAAAAGGTTATAAAATTGCCTCAATCATTTGGTGATCTGCTTTAAAAGCGTCACAACTTTCAGCTACAATGGATAGGCTCCATTATGGTTGTAAGTTCAGGGCTAACTTGTAGAAGAGGGGATTTTTAAAGCCCTTTAGAGATGTTAATATTCTATCCACGGTACTTCCCCGTTTATGGTTAGATATTTTGGGAATTGTGGTCCCAAGAGACCTGAAGAAGAAGCAAATCAGAGCAGCAAAAATGTGATAAATAATTGTGATTTTAGTTCCACTGCAGGGGTGAAATCCAGTAGGTTCTGACAGGTTCTGGAGAACCAGTAGCAGAAATGTTGAGTAGTTCGGAGAACCAGCAAATGCCACCTCTGGCTGGCCCCACCCCATCTATTCTCTGCCTCCTGAGTCCCAGCTGATCAGGAGGGAATGGGGATTTTGCAGTATCCTTCCCCTGCCATGCCCACCAAACCACACCACACCCACCAAGCCACGCCCACAGAACCGGTAATTTAAAAAAATTGAATTTCACCACTGTTCCACTGTCCATCCAGCAACTAAGGTGGGAGGGTGGCTGGGCAGAGAAATCCCAAAGCAGGTTTTTTTCCCAAGAGGCAACTGGACTTCCTGTTTTTTCTTTGAAGACGTTTCGCTTCTCATCCAAGAAGCTTCTTCAGCTCAAAGAAAAACCAGAAAGTCCAGTTGCCTCTTGAAAAAAGCACCTTTGGGCCAGAGATGCCCTGGATGACGGAGAATCCCTCTAGACGTAGGAGATAGGAAGAAAAGAATAAATGACAAGGAAATAAAATAGCTGCTCATTTTCATGGAAGATGGAGGCAAGGGGTGAGAGGCAGCCCCTCCAGGGAGATGGACAAATATCAAAGGTCTGATGAGCTCAAAGCACAATTCCCCAAAGCAGGATGATTGTTGTTATTATTGAAGAAGTTGTTGTTATTATTATTATTTTTGTTGTTGTTCTGGTGGAAGAAAATCCAGCTTCTGGCCTCCCTGCCTGGAGGGTAAGAGGGCTGCCCTCATAGCCATTATGAAAACAAAGCTGCTTCTGGGCTGCTCTGCTCCAGACTTTACACCATAAGCTGATCAGCCAGTGGAAAAGGCTTTGGGGAGGGGTGGGGGTTGAGGGGGGGAGTATGTTCAAACTGGGTTTGACGTGGCAAGCAGGATCATTCCAGAAGGATTATCTCATTGCTGCTGAGGAGGGGCACCCAAGCCATGATGCAACCGGACTGCTGATCTGCATCTACTGCATTCAGATCACAGGCAGCCATTGCAGAGGAGAGCTGCAGCAGAAAGCGTGGAGCTGAGGCTTTTCCAGAATGTATGCGCATCCTCCAGAGTTTGTCAAGCCTATCCTGCATCAGGGTGGATTAAAAATAGATTTTGAAAAATTAAAAAAATAGATTTTTAAAATTTAAACTGGATTTTTAATTTTTTTTATCAATTTAATTTTAATAAAATGCTTTTGGAGTTTAAAAAATCTATCTAAAGATAGTTTTCTATTTAAGTTACATTAATAATTTAGTTTATTCAGCATGAAATAGAGCTTATTTAAGTAGTATGAGGCTGTATATTCTGCAATATTTATATTTTTGGTAAACTCATTCAATGTATCCAAGCTCTGCAAGCTAAGATAACACGCACTGCAGTGATGTATTCACACAATTTCACAGTAACCATGAGATATTCCTTTATCCCCTTGTTTTGCAAATGTATGTACACTACAAATTGTATGATTGTTAAAGAGAAATGCATGTGCACCATCAGGCTCTAAGTGTGAAGAGGAAGGGCAAGCGATAAAAATGAGAGTGAAACCTTCTAAGCAGCTTATCAATATAATATTAAAGAGCACCTGTCATTTCAGATCCATCATGGTAGCGGCTGTTAGCAGGCTTCCACTCACCTGCTGCCAGCCACGTCCCTCACCTTGTTGTGTCCCTGCTGCATCACCAGCCATCCCATTAAAATGAACGAGACTGTTGGTAAGTCATCAGTGGGTCAGAGGAGGAGCCGCTGTGGGACAGAGCAGTTGCTCTTCAAAACTTATGATTTAAATCAAGTTGATTAAAATCAAGCCTTTTTAATAGGGATTTAAATCAAATCCACCCTGCCCTGCCATCTGCCAATTCAAAACAGAAAAGAAATATAGCCGCTAGTGTGTTGACTTTGGGGCTCTAGTGAAACTCCCAACTTCTGTGGAAGTCAAGAGGCGGATTCCTAAGTACAACGTAGCCAGGGAACACAAGTACCCTCAACTTCCAGTCATTTCGAATTACAACAGCACTGGAAAAAAATGACTGACATCCAGTCCACACGCTTACAACCATCGCAGCATCCCCATAGTCACATGATCAAAATTTGGGCACTTGGCCAGAGGCAGGTATTTATGACCTTTGCAACATCCTGAGGTCACCTGGTCACCATTTGCAACAGTCCCGGCCAGATTCTGACATGCAAAGTCAAGTGGGGAAGCTGGATTCGGTTAATAACTACAAGATTCACTTAACAACAATCTGTTTCACTGCAAACTTTGATTAACAACTGTGGGGAAAAAAGGTCATAAAATTAACTTTGACTCATTTAACAACTCCTTGCTTATAAGTGAAATGTTGGTCTCAATTGGGGTCATAATTATAGATTATTTAATTACAGATTAACAGAGTTGGAAGGGACCTTCTAGATCATCTAGTCCAACCCTCCTCCCAAGCAGGAGACCCTATACCGTTTCTGACAGATCACAGTCCAGTCTCTTCCTGAAAGCCTCCAGGGATGAAGCTCCCACAACCTCTGAAGGCAACTTCTGTTCCATGGGTTGATTCTTCTCATTGTCAGAAAATCCCTCCTTATTTCCAGGTTGAATCTCTCCTTGATCAGTTTCCATCCATTGTTCCTTCTCTGGCCTTCAGGGGCCTTGGAACAAGTCAAGGACAATCTTTACGGGAAAAGCAAACTGAGCCTGGGACACCAAAGGGCTTCCCTTGGACACCTTTATGGAGCAATGCCTTAAAGCAGGTGTTCCCAACCACTAATGGGTTGTGGCCACGCAATGGAACCTGCCCACGCAAGCAGTGGGCTCACATGTGCGCAGCTCCACTAACGCCAGGCAGGTGTGCTCACACACAAAGCTCCATTTATATGAGTGGTGGGTGCACACACCCACTACTTGTGCAAATCAGCTGTGCGCCCACCCACAGAACCCCCCCTCCTCACTCCACAGGGCCACCATGTCAGAAAGGTTGGGGACCACTGAGTTAAAGTTATTTTAGAATAATAAAGGGAAGATGGTCTCTACATAGGCATTGCCCCCTCCAATTCTCCCCCCCCTGCTAGGAAATTCTCCCCCCTTCCTAGGAAACCAAGAGGGGGGGCTGCAGCCCAGACCTCCGCTGGAAGGCATCCACCAGGGAGAGGATGAGGGGAGGGGTCAGTAACTCTCTCTCACCAGTTTGCCATCCAGGAGCTGGGCGTTTTGTGACCCAGCCTGCCCATGGAAGTTGTGAGTGCCCAGCCTGATGCGCTCAGTAACACTGCAGGGATGATTCTGTGTTCCTGGGGTGTGGTTGGTTCCCATCTGTAGAGGCAGCTCTTGACCCCAGATAGGACCCACCAACCAGCCCCAAATGGTCACAGAGCCAGGCTGTTCTCCACAAAAGCCCTCGGGGTTGTGTGCAGCAGTTGCCTACAATGGCATAAAGACCAATCGCCCCCTGGGCAGAAAGGCTCCATTCATGCTGGCATGAAGCAGGCACTGGTGCCATGAATGGACAAACCGGCCCTTCTGTGGCTTCGAAGCCTTTCTGCTCCAGCACAGAAACGGGTCAAATGCGAGAGGAGGACTAGAGAGCCCGGGGGGCCTTGTTTCCAAGCAAAACCAGAGAGCAATGTCTCTTCTTTTAGAACAGTCCCCATGCCTTAGAAAGAGAGGCCAGGGCCACCACTGTTCCTGAGGCTGCCAGGATCTGGTCCTTCCTGATGAGCTTGACTGCCTTCCTGGGCTTGCCCTGAGCCCTGCCTCTTCCTAGGAAATGCTGCTGTTGGGAGTCCAACTGCTCTGTTTCTTTCATCAACAGCTGTGGGACCCTGCTCTCTGTTTCGCCCCTATTTCCTGCTGCCATTTCTAGAAGGTGCGTCTGTGGGGATCAGTTCCTTGTTCCTTTTCTTCTCCTTACAGCGTTTTCTCTGTCCCTCTTGGGGTATTTTGATTTCAGCGCAAGGATCAGTAAAAGCTTTGTTCTCCGTTTCTTGAAATTACATCCCACAGCTGACCATTCGGGTCCCGAGGCCCTGTGACCAGTCCCCACACCTTACTTTATTGAAATAAGTCGTATCACAGGCAAGCAGATTCCGATTGAGGGTTGTTTTTTTTTGTTCCTCCTGTACAGAACTAAAACCAACTGATACATTTTATTGTTATCAGTCTCCATCTAGTAAAAGGAATATGTATTGTTGTTTACATTTATTTGTGCATCTTGTTGAGTATCTCAATATTCAGCAAACATACATGGAATTAATACTAAACTCCTAAGTTGGGTTTCTGGCAATTGATGGGCAGGCAGGAGGAGAAACAGATTTAACTAATTCCTGAAAAGTAAATAATTCTGCAGATTATAATTCTGCAAATTTCTTACCATCCTGTGCTACAATTCTGAATTATAGATGGATGGTGTGAACAAATTGATCTTCTTGAATGCAACTGACATTTGTAGTTGTTGTTAAAAATTCTCGGGTTGGAGCTGACCATTAACCACAAGTGTAGCTTCAAGTCCTAACATACCCCTCTAAGAAAGTTAAGAAGTCCTTTCTTTGAAGACTGTTGATGATGAAGCAGCAGGAAGCTATTTAAGGTAATGTCTAGAAACAAGTAGAGTAATCAACAGTATTTAATGCAAAGAGAAAGGTGACCAGAGTGAGAACTCTTGATTACTGAATCTAATAATATCTTCCCTCCCTACATAAGGAAATATCTCTCAATCTCTCTCTGTCTGTATTCCTCCCTCCCTCTCCCCCTCCCTCCCTCCCTCCCCCCCCTCTCTAAAACTCAAAATCAGAACAGATTCAAATCTGCCTTCTTCACATCCGGTACATAAAAAACTGTTTTGATTTACTCTGTTCTTCCTCAGATGGTTGACCAAACCTGATGTGCATTACTATTACAGTGTGTAACTCTATCTGAAGGGAATGTTATTTTACTGGAAATTTCAATGAGTTTTTGTAGGTTGTGGCTCATCTAAAACTAAATGCTCAACCTCCATTGCAGGCATTGCAAGAAACAGAAATATTCAGCAATCTCTGCTTATGAGGCAAGGTTAAGCCTTTGTGGCCTTCCAAGCAAGCAGTAGCTCTAACCCCCACTCAACCAAACCAATATGCTAATTGCCCCATAGTCAAAGTCAGTGACGTGCGGTGAGGTTGATACCTGGTGAGGCTCAGCAGGGCAGCGGTCGGCCTCGGCGGGGGGGGGGGATTTGCATCGCGGAAGCAACCAAGTGCCCGGGTCTGCAGCAAAGGCGCTTGGTGGCTCCCGCGATGCAAAGTGCCCCGCTGCCCCCCCCCCGCTGTCCCGGTCTGCGTCCGCTGCTTCTCCAAGCTCCGCCGCTGGAAGTCCCGGATCGCCTCTGGGGGAAGGCTGGGTGAGAAGCGGAGCGAAGCTTCTCTGCGGCCTCCTGGCGCTGCCCAGAGGCTCTTGCAGGAGCACGTGTCAGCGGCCGGCGGCCTGGAGCGGCCCCGGCTGTGAGACAAGGGAGCACTTAAAGTAGCCGCTGCCGCTGCCACTGCCACCACCCCGCCGGGCGAAGGAGGGGTGGTGGCGGCGGCGGCAGCGGCTGCTTTAAGTGCTCCCTTGTCTCGCAGCCGGGGCCGCTCCAGGCCGCCGGCCGCTGACACGTGCTCCTGCAAGAGCCTCTGCGCAGCGCCGGGAGGCCGCAGAGAAGCTTCGCTCCGCTTCTCACCCAGCCTTCCCCCAGAGGCGATCCGGGACTTCCAGCGGCGGAGCCTGGAGAAGCAGGCCGGGGCAGCGGGCGGCAGTGGGCGGCAGCATCGGGGATGGTGGGGCACTTTGCATCACGGGAGCCGCCAAGCGCCCAGGTCTGCAGCAAAGAGGCAGCCTCCTCCTTCTCGCCCACTCCTCTCTCCTCTGAAGCATGCCCCGCCCAACGTAAGCGTGCTCAAGAAGACACGATTGGCTGCTTCCAAATCAGGAGGCGGGAGAATTAGTGCCTCTTTTCCATCTGAACTTCTTTGCCTTTTAACTCTTTCTTAACTTTTAGAAGGCGAAAAATTCCTTATGGAAAAGAGGCCCCGAGTTTTCTCGCCTCCTGCTTTGGTTAACACTAAGCAGACACCAAGCCACTGTGACCTGGAATCTGGTAGCAACTATCTTGGCTTTAATTATTTAAAAAAATATATTTAAATTTCTTTCTTTTTCCTGAGGAGACTGGTGAGGCTCTGCCTCCCTTGCCTCTAGTGACTGCACGTCCCTGGTCAAAGTCCAGTTGGTCCTCCCTCAGTCACAATTGTTTATCTGCGAAACTCTTCTCCACATTTCTCACCCTCTCCCACCCCCTATGTCAGGTGTGGGAAACGGTGGCCCTTTTACGATCTCTGAACTTCAACTCCCAGAATCCCTGTGTCAGCCATAAAGTTCACAGATGGTAAAAGGGCCCCGTTTCCCACTCCCATCCTATGTTAACCAAGGGCCCTTTAACCTTAGTTCTCTGAGGTGCCTCACAACAGATCCTTCCCTTGGAGCAACCAGTGCAAACACTGTGAAAGATTCTGAAATGGGTGGTCCCATCTGCTATGGGCAAATTTCACTGCCAGCTGCATGAGGCTCCCGAGACAACTCTCTACATACACTTTGACTTTGGAAGAAACATTGAGGTCACAGGACCCTATAAATCTTGGCCTTTAGCTGCTTTTAACCTGAATTATTTCAGTCTGGATTAAGAGCTACAATCTGTTTCTTTTATTTGGTTCCTTTATTTGTTCCTGCTGCCAACTAATTTTGACTAGGCATCCTCTGTTGTTGCCTTGACACTCAAAGCCCTTGGACCAGGGCCAAGCAGAGGGATAATTGGAGCCTGACCTTTTCCTAAACCTTTTCAACCTCCAAACATATTGGAACTGCAATGAATTGGAGTTCCTTTATGGAAAAGAGTTATTGTCAGGGAAATCCATTTCTGGAAAAGCAGACAAGAGGCTCTGGTGCTGTTTTTCCCTAGACTTTTCAATCTTCAAATCTTCTAGTGACTTTGGAATTATTTGCAATAATATTGCTTCATGGTTTGCTTCTATTTTGGTTCTAGGCGGTTGTACAAAATTTGTCTGGCAGCGTATAAAATAGATGAATAAATTCATTTTCTAAGGGCTGAACAAGATATTTTGGTATCAATGTTCAGTCAAATCCCTATTAAGTCTCCCACAAATTCTTTTTTGTATTGCTAAGGGCAGTAGAAGAGTAAAAAGCCTCCCTTCTCTTTTTTGTCCCTCCATCTCTCCTCCCAAGGGAACATTTCTGTTATTCTCCCATCCTCTCTTAAGAGTAGTTATGATACCTCATGACCTGAGATTTACAGATGCTTTTGACCTTTGCTGCAGTTGGCCGGAATTAACACCAATACATGTATTTTAATGAGATGCAAAATTTGAATAATTATTATCTTTTATTTTGCAAGGCGAGTCAATTTAATTCAGAGTGTAAACTATTCCCTTATTTAAAATAGCAATAGCAATAGCTCTTAGTGCTTCACAGTGCTTTACAGCCCTCTCTAAGCAGTTTTACAGAACCAGCCTATTGCCCACAACAATCTGGGTCCTCATTTTACCAACCTTGGAAGGACGGAAGGCTGAGTCAACCTTGAGCCAATGAGAATTGAACTACCGAAATGCTGGCAGCCAGCAGTCAGCAGAAGTAGCCTGCAGTACTGCATTCTAACCACTGCACCACCACGGTTCTCATACAAAATACTTAATACTGCATTATCTTCTTAGGGAAGATAGGTACAAATATTCTCCACCATGATAAGAACTTTGAAAAGCAACAATTTTCCCACTGATGTTTAGAGAGGTTGGAGTAGAGATACTCTTTGACTTTCAACAGTTTGTTTAGTGACTGTTTGAAGTTACAACGGCACTTAAACGGCTACTTATGATGTTTTTTCACACTTATGACTGTTGTCATATCCTCAGGGTCACCTGATCAAAGTTAACACGCTTGGCAACTGACTCCTATTTATGACAGTTGCAGTGTCCCAGGGTCACGCGGCCCCCTTTAGCGAAGGGCACGTGGACGAGTGAAGAAGACAAGTCAGGGGACTGGACCCAAATCCAGCGATGGGACCCACAAAACCACTTCTTTGCACTTGAAGCTGCTGTCCTAAAAAAACCTTTCCTTTCACAGAAAAACAAGGCAATGGATTCCCCTCTATTCCCTCTGGGTTTACATTGTTCCTCCGTGTTTATTCCCAAATTAATAAGGTGACATTTCTGTCTGCTTTCAGATTTTCACTGATAGGAATATAAAGTTGCTTAATTGAGGAGCCTGAACGGAGTTTATCTGCTGCAGTTTCCTCCTAGACTTTATCATCCTGTCCTGCGGCTGGCAGGGAGCTGCTGGGCCCCACCAAATCACAAGCAAGTCCTGTGTTGATTCATTTAGCAGCTGAGCACCAGGCTGGCAGAAGGGAGAAAAAGCTCTTTGCCTTTGGAAACTGCCCCCTCCCCTCCTCCATGCCGCCCGTCCCTTTCTTTTTTTTAAAGAAATGGTTTGGCAAGCTGTAATGGCTCCCAGGGAGTTGGTCAAGAGAAGCACTGCTGCGGCAGCAGGAAAGACAGGAAGGGGTTAATGTTCAACCTCACAGCTGGAAAACTCCTTTGAAAAGGGGGAACAATGCGACAAATGCTCTAAGAAAATGAGGGAACAACCCATAAGCTTGGACGGTACACATACGCACAGAGCAAACCCCCCCCCCCCAAGTAGGCATGGATGGGGTCAGCATCCCTGCACATAGAAACCAAGCAGTGCTGGAAAAGGAAAGAAGGAAAGAAGAGCCACGGAATCGTTAATTCAGTATTTGCTGAATGTAGCTCAGTCAGGTTTTACGGCAATTCTTCATGTATCACAATTGTTACAGGTCGTCCTTGGTTTACTCCAGTCCATTTGATGACCATCCAAAGTTACAAATGCACTGAAAAATGTGACTTCTGACCATTTTTCACACAACTGTTGCAGCCTCCCCTGGTCACGTGACAACAATTCAGATGCTTGGCAACTGATTCATATTTATGACGGTCGCAGTGTCCCGGGGTCACCTGATCCCCTTTTGCGACCTTCTGATAAGCAAAGTCAAAGGGAAGCCAGGTTCACTTAACAAGTACATTACTAACTTAATAACTGCAGTGATTCACTTAACAGCTATGGCAAGACAGGTCATAAAATGGGGCAAAACTCACTTAACAACTGTATTACTTAGCAACAGAAACTTTGGGCTCAATCATTACTGGCATCTGTTCCTGGCATCTTCCTGTATTATTTCAACCCAAGATAGGTGCCTGCTTGCTTTGGCTGGGCAGTTGGGTAACTGCTGGGAATATATCCGGTACGCTTGGCATACACCCCTGATGTTCTTTGCTCAGCCCTCCAAGGAACATCCCCTCCTCCACCACCATAATGAGGGAGTGCAGCAATTCGGGGTGGGGGTTGGGCAGGTAAAATGAAACGAGAGTCCCAAAACATCTCATTGTCCTCTTAAGAAACTTATATACAGGTTAGGAAGTCACAGTACACATAAAACACGGCAGGTAGACAGACTCCAGGTTGGCAAAGAAACACAATAAGGCACGTCTCCCATTATTTAATTTAAACCTCTGTGCTGAATAGGAAAAGATAAGTATGGTTATAAAAAAGGAGGAAGAAACATCAGTTATGAGAGCTGACAAATTCCATGGATGGAAATCCTAAAGAGAAACACAACTCAACGTGCTTGAGAAACTCTGAAAAACGAGATTATAAAAACCCAGTTTAAGACAATACTACAGAGAAAGAAAAACAAGAGACCCCAGATGAAGTCAGCATGATTGCACAAAGAAATATCTGACAAGCTGAGAGGAAAAAAAAGAACAAGTATAAAAACTGATAAGAGTCAGGCTGATATGATAGCTGTCTTCCAGTACCTGAGGGGCTGTCACAGGGAAGAGGTGGTCAACTTATCCTCCAAAGCAACTGAAGGCAGGACCAGAAGTAACAGGTAGGAAGATCACGGAGAAGAGATCCAACCTAGAACTAATTTCATGACAGTGAGAATAATTCACCCCTGGAAGAGCTGGCCCCCAAAAGTTGTGGGTGCTTCATCACTGGAGGTTTTCAAGAAGAGACTGGACTGCCATGTGTCCAGAATGGCACAGGGTCTCCTGCCATGGGCAGAGGCCAGCCCCATAAATAGAGGAAGATGCTCTTACTACACATAACAATAGATTTTGCAGAATTTTCCACATGGAACATGCTTGACAAAGAGGAAACCATGTCCAGTGAGCAAAATCTTATTTCCTATTCATACTATGTGACAATTAACATATGTTAAAAAAATGACTTGCCCCCAAGTAATGCCGGAATTCTTTTTTCTCTTGTTTCTGCACAAAGCAGCTCATAAGAAAACCTCAGCAGAAGAAAAAATACTGTTTTCTGGGAAAGCCCAGAATGCTTTGTCCAGCCACATCCTGTTTGCCCAAAGGCTCCTCGGGCTGAAGGGGAACATTCCATGTCCCTTCCAAGGGCAGAGATGCATTTAGAAGACACTGGGCCTATTATGTGCCAATTTACAATGAGTCAGTCAGGCTGAACAAGGGCCAAGGAGTGAAAAACTGTACCAGGTTCAGAAACTCAAGGCCAATAACTCAGATGAAAAGAAGGGCTACGATTCAGGGGGCCAGAAGGGGGACGCACCTATGCAAGATCAGTCGGAAGATCACTGCATCGCCTCTACTTGCCGTATTTTTGTGATAAAAGAGATCTTCCCTCTTGCTCTCAACCTGGACTCACCTTAATGCAGGGGTGTCCAACCTGGGTAATTCTGGGAGTTGAAGTCCACAAGTCTTAACGTTCCCAAGTTTGGACATCCCTGCCTTAATGGCACAATGCCTAAAACTGCCAGGCAAATGTGACTGAGGCCCACTGGCATTAGGGGAGGAAGGCAAGACACAGGGACCCAGACTTCCAGAGGGAGCCCTACTTCAGTGTGAGGCGCTTCAAGACAAATACACTCTTCGGAACTGCAAAAGCCAAAGTCACCATAAAGTCTGATTTGACAGAGGTTTTCAACTCTGGATGAACATGTCAAGAACCACAGTATAAAAACCAAGCCGTGAAATGAAAGCTTAGAAAGGAAACCTTCAGAAGCTATTTTGCTAATGAGGCTGACACTGAAGTGCTTAGATTTGTAGTCTGAGCTCTACTTCAATATCTCCCCAACCAAAACTGGTAGGCTAAACTATATATAAGCAGCCAACCAACCCCATACTAACTTGTTTGGATGATGTTACCTAGTTGGATCATGAGATGTCTGCAAACAACAAGCTCAGGGAGCATCAAGAACTCCATACTTCAACCATACTCAGAGAGCTCTTCCATTAGAACACACACACACACACACTTTCCTGCAGTCAATAAAACTAGCCTTAAGACGTCCAGCGGGCCTGTAAAGCTGCTCTACAGAAACGCCAAATCTGTATTGACTGAACTTTCTGTTTTGAGCTAGATCAAGAGGCAGCTTAGGGTGCTCTGAGCCCTCACACAAGAGCAAACTTGGCAAGACACAGGGAACTCCTGGTGTTAGCACCGAGCCTCCTCCACTGAACTATGGAAGAGATCTTGTTTTCAAATGAAGAGAGAATCAAATATGACCTGTCATTTGCCCAGAAATGATGGGCTTCCTTCAGTGTGTCAGGCTCAGGTTTGCTGAAGAGAACTCAGGTCACAGGTAAAGTGGAGGCCCAGAGCCTTCGACCTGTTCCAGCTCGATCCTAGGCTTTGTGAAGCACCTCAAGGCGACTTTCCAAGTTTGGGTCCATGGTCAGGATCCAGAGTGTGGGTGGTGGGAGGCTTTGAGGTCATACACCCAAAATGTGACCCTGTTCACTTGGCTGCCAGGACAACACAAGGGGTGTGACTGGGGGCATGTGGCCCTTGCGCTACAATTCTGGCAACCCTTCCATAAATAGTGGAAGAATAATTCCAAAGCAAAGACTTTGGCAGAGAAGGTCAAGGGAGAGGCATTATATTTTGTGCTGCTTTTGTTGATCGCCAACTTGGAAGAGTATCTAAAGGAGTCAGAGGCTACACTATCCTACCTACTCATTCATCCATTAGGGAAGGCGTGAGATTCCTGAACTGCACACAGAGAATCCACGTGGAGAGGCAACAGCAGCAACAGTCATCCCAAAAGGGAGAAAAAAGCCCAGCAAAGGGGATGGAACCCAAGGCCACCAAGGAGAACTCTCATGCTTAGAGGTGTATGGAGGTCATCCAGGTCACAGTTGTCTCAAAGATGCTTTTTTCTTTAAAAGGCAACTGGGCTGTTTTTTTTTTCCTTGAGGAGGAGGAAGAAGAAGTTTTGCTTCTCATCCAAGAAGCTTTACAACTGAAGAATCTTCTTGGATGAGAAGCAAAACTTCTTCCTCCTCCTCCTCAAGGAAAAAAAGAGTCCAGTTGCTTTTTGAAGAAGCACCACCTTTGAGACGCAGAGCTTCAGTCACAGCCAGGACCTCTAGATGAACAGAAGACCCCACAGACCCTCCGAAGGGAAGGGTCCCTGCCTCTGCTTTGAAGAGCAGGAAGTGGTGGATGGTGGCAAGTGGAGATTCCCCACCAAGAGGGACCAAAGCAGAATCCACTGGCCAGATAGTCCCATCAAGGGAAGCCTGATACCTGCCTGGCCCACCCATTTCCCATTAAAGGAAAGAATCCCAAAACTCTCTTCGAAAAAAAAATCTTTAAAAAAAAATCCTTTCTACTGACGGACATGTAAAAAAATGAAACAGCAGGACACAACCGCAAAAACATTGCATGGCTTATGAAGTACGGGAGAGTGCCAAACTGGCGCATGCCCAGAGTTGAACTCAGGAACAACCAGAAGCATAGCGTACGTTTATCCTAGAGAAGAGAAGCCATGGGTGGAGACAATCACTGTCTTCAAATACCTCCCGCTAGATCTCTGCACCTGCTCACTGTCGGATGAAAAATTAGCAAGCCTCACTTTCTAATCACTTTCAAAATTGCCCATTAACTATCTTAAAGCTATTCGTGATCTTTGGAAATATGAAAAATCTTCATTGGATAAGTTTATCTTCAATTTTGGACAAAGGAAAAAATAATTAAGAGGCTTAACAACTTAACAAATGTAAAATAAACAGCAAAACATTAAATAAGATTTTGAACTAAGAAAGTTCTAAACGGATTAAGGGTCCAGATAAATTTGGAATATTAAATGTGACTGTAAGATTTTGGAATTAACCATAAAAAATAAACATCTTCTTATAGGAAACAGACTTATTTTGGCTATCCTGGTTATTCCAAGTCAAAACAAAGATAAATTATTATTTTTAAAACTGGATACTAAAGGGAACTAAATATGCTAAGCAGACCTCCAAGTGCTTCAATAAACCTCCAAGTGCTTCAACGTCCCTCTAAAAGGATCCAAACAACCAGCTGTCTGCGAGGAATATTAATCCTTCCATTCCCCACTATCCTCTAAGAGCTGAAGAAGCTTCTTGGATGAGAAGCAAAACGTCTTCAAAGAGAAAACAAGAAAGTCCAGTTGCCTCCTGAAAAAGCACCTTTGGGATTCTAAGCAGAAGAAAAACATTCAAGCCTGTTCTTGATGTCAAGTTAATACTGCACGTATTGAAGGAGTTTCTTGAAGAATAGAGTCAAAAATTAGTAACTATAATATTGCCACTGTAATGGCTTCTGCTTCTATGAATGAGTTATGCCCAAAAGATGTTACTGAAGGAATGATAGATGTAGAAGAAATCCCCTGATAAGACAAAGACAGTACCAAAAGTGGAACTACAAATGAGAAGCCAAGAGAATGATTTGGAAAAGGGAACTTTACAGTTCTGGATATACAAAAGAAACTGGCCGAAGCTTTAAAAATTAAAAGGGAAATACAAATTATTTGTTTGTGTCCTATACTGTCTCCAGAGGCCTTCCAAAGTCAAAAAGTGCCTAGGTGGCACTTTTAACCCTCCTGTCCTGCAGGGGCCCTTTCTGCAGCTCAATATATCTCCATGTAAATTGCACTGGGTTTTCTGGAGCAGTGACCACCAGGAAAAAACTACCACAAAGGGGTATTTTGGCCAGTGGAGGTGAATATGCGTGTCCCAGGATAATGTTGCAGGACCCAGTCACCAGGACCAGAGAGGTTTTGTCTTCCGACTTTTCAGACTTCAACCCTTCCTTCCTCTAGCACAAACTTGGCAACTTTAAGACTTGTGGACTTCAACTCCCAGAATTCTCCAGCCAGCTCTGCTCTGCTGACCCCAGAGAAGGGGTGGGGGAGTGGCTGTCATTGTCCGAAGGTCATTAGTCCCTCGTAGGATCCCTGCTCCAGAGCTTGTCAGGTGTGAGTCCCTGTTGATGAAGTTGGACCTTGGAGGTCAAGTGGGCTTGTTGCTAACGTACCTACCTCCCAACAGCGTTGCAACAGCCCTCCCCTTGCTCCTCGAGTCAGTAGCCGAGCTGGCGGTAGAGTTCCCCAGGCTTATGGTGCTGGGGGATTGCAACCTGCCTACACTCGGTGAACGCTCTGATGGGGCGCAGGAGTTCATGGCTTCCATGACAGCCATGGACTTGACCCAAGTAATTGGGTGTTCGACTCATTCAGAGGGTCACACACTTGACCTCGTATTCCTCTCGGAGCACTGGAGATGTGATCTAGAGTTGAAGGGCATTAAGATCTTGCCCTTGTCATGGTCTAATCACTTCCTACTGAGGCTTGACTTTCGGAAACCAATCCCCCACTGTCGGGAGGTGGAACCGATTAGGAGGTTCCGCCCCAGGTGCCTGATGGACCCTATGGGATTTCAGACGGAGAAATACCTGACACTCTCGTCCACAATCCGGTGGAGTCCTTAGTCGCTGCCGGAATACAGCGGTGGCGGGGGCTCTAAACCGGATTGCGCCTTTGCGACTTCTCCGAGGCAGCGGATCCAGGAGGGCCCCTTGGTTCACCGAGGAACTTCGGGAGATGAAGCACCAAAAGAGACGCCTAGAGCGCCGCTGGAGGGCCAGTAAATCTGAGTCAGACCGAGCACTGATGAGAGCCTTTATCAGAACCTACCTCGTGGCAATACGGGTGGCGAAACGTGCGCATTTTGCTGCCCTTATTGCATCCGCTGAATCGCGCCCAGCCGCCTTGTTTAGAATAACCCACTCCCTCTTGAAAGGGAGGGATGCGGATGACCCTTTACAAGGTAGAGCTGAGGAATTTGTTCAGTATTTAACGGATAAAGTCGCTCGGATTCGGACAGAGCTGGACTCCAATTGCTCAGTGCCAGCCGAGGTACCGGGGGAAGGTCTTGAGCGGAGTTTATGGACTGAGTTTCAACTTGTCTCTCCTGAGGAAGTGGACAAGGCCATGGGAGCGGTGAGTGCCTCCACTTGTATACTGGACCCGTGCCCCTTCTGGCTGGCCTCGGCCAGCAGGGAGGTGACACGTGGCTGGATCCAGACGATAGTTAACACCTCTCTCCGGCAGGGAATTTTCCCGCTCCTCCTAAAGGAAGCGGTGGTGAGACCCCTCCTGAAGAAACCGTCTCTGGACCCAGCCATTTTGAGCAACTATCGTCCAGTCTCCAAACTGCCCTTTGTAGGGAAGGTTGTTGAGAAAGTGGTGGCCTTTCAACTCCGACAGTCCTTGGATGAAACCGATTATCTGGATTCCTTTCAGTCGGGTTTCAGGCCTGGTTACAGCACGGAAACTGCTTTGGTCGCGCTGATCGATGATCTCTGGCGAGCCAGGGATAGGGGTCACCCCTCTATGCTTGTGGTCCTTGACCTCTCAGCGGCCTTCGATACCATCGACCATGGTATCCTTCTGCGACGGTTGCAGGAGGTGGGAGTGGGAGGCACTGTTCTTCGGTGGTTCTCCTCCTACCTCTCGGACAGGTCGCAGTCGGTGTTGGTCAGAGGGCCGAGGTCGACCCCAAGGCCCCTCAATTATGGGGTGCCGCAGGGTTCGGTCCTGTCCCCCCTCCTATTTAACATCTACATGAAGCTGCTGGGTGAGATCATACGCCGGCACGGGATTAAATACCATCAATACGCGGACGATACGCAGTTGTATCTGTCTGCCCCATGCCAACTCAGTGAAGCGGTAGAAGTGATGTGCCAGTGCCTGGAGGCTGTCAGGGTCTGGATGGGTATGAACAAGCTTGCACTCAATCCCGACAAGACCGAGTGGCTATTGATGTTCCCTCCCAAAGATTGGCCAATTATTCCATCTCTCAGGCTGAGGGGTGAAATTATACGCCCCTCAGAGAGGGTTCGCAATTTGGGAATCCTCCTGTATCCACAGCTGACTTTAGAACACCATTTGTCAGCTGTGACCAGGGGGACCTTTACCCAGGTTCGCCTGGTACACCAATTGCGACCCTACCTGGACCGGGAGGCCCTTCAGATAGTCACTCACGCCCTCGTGACCTCAAGACTGGATTACTGTAACGCACTCTACATGGGGCTGCCCTTGAAGAGTGTTTTCGAAGACTTCAGCTAGTCCAGAATGCAGCCGCGCCAGCGATTGTGGGTGTACCTAGGTACACATTACACCTATCCTCCGCGAGCTGCACTGGCTACCCATTAGTCTCCGGACTCGCTTCAAGGTGCTAGTCGTTACTTATAAAGCCCTACATGGCATCGGACTTGGGTACCTGAGAGACCGCTTCCTGCCAATTACCTCCCAAAGATCGATCAGATCGCACAGACTAGGCCTTCTCTGGATCCCATCTGCCAGCCAATGTCGGCTGGCGACTCCCCGGGGGAGAGCCTCCTCTGTTGCAGCTCCAGCCCTCTGGAACGAGCTCCCCGTGGAGATCCAGACCCTTACTACTCTCCCGGCCTTCCGCAAAGCCACTAAGTCCTGGCTGCTCCGGCAGGCCGGGGGGTTGTTGAAGTATCCAGCCCCACGGTAACTATGAATGTTGTGTATTTAAAATTGTTGTTTTGTCTATTTATCCCCTTCCCCTTTTTATTGTAAGCCGCCCGGAGTCCTTCGGGAGTGGGCGGCATACAAGACCAATAAACTATAACTATAAACTATAACTAAGACTAAAATTGAATTGGGAATTCTTTCTCTGCAGTAAACATCGGATTGTTCTTTTGCTTCTTTCTTTGGGCAGGAGGATGTCAAATTTTGTCTGGGCTTTGGGGGAACAGCTATAATGAAAAGCTTTTTCTCCAGAATTTAATTTTGGGGGGCTTTGAGGTTTTCCTCTTTTGACAACCTGTGTGTGACGCATGTAAGCATTTACCTAGCTTTTGTGGGGAGGGGGGTTGCTTTGCTTTTGGTATCTTGAATGATTTAATGTGGTGGTGCAGATGGGACTTCTCTGTGGTGTGTTTATATTTAGCCCGAACTTCTCGCCCACCCGCCCCCTCCAAGAAGATAGCTAGGCAGCAGAGGCAGGAGTTTTATAGGGACATGCAGAAGTTTTGGAATTCAAAATGTTTCAATCTAAAAATAGACATTCTTTGTTCCAAAATCAAAATAAAGTACCTGTGTTCCAAAAAATCTGTTCCTCCTGTTCAGAACACAAAATCAGATTGTTGTTTTATAGATTATAAAGAAGGGAGAGGCAGTTACTGAAGATTAGGCTATAATCTAAAAGCCACTATACTCTCCCCGGCGAAGTTGCAAAAAACCCAGTAAATTCTAGGTTCAAATGCACACAGAGTGCAAGGAATTAATGTGATTCTTATGGCATCCTCCTCCTCCTCCTCATTATTATTATTATTATTATTATTATTATTATTATTATTATCTTATTTATATTATCTCTTCTTTAAACATGAAACTCGGTCAACTGAACATTTAAAAATGAATCACAAATATCATTGACTGGCGCTGATAGTTGATACAGGTTGCTGCCAGCACCCTCGGTATTAAATAATAATAATAACAGCAGCAACAACAACAATAATAATTATCCTCCATAAGCCATATTATTGAGGCTATTTTATAGCTCTATAGAAAATATTTATGGAAGAATGCTTTTATATATGGTAACAAGATTATTATGGGTCGTCCTCAACTTCTGACCCATTGCTTGGTGACCGTCTGAAGTTATGACAGACCACAAAAAAGCTACTTACCACCCAGGTGCAAAGTTCCAACGTCCGGATCCTCCCATCCCGTCATGTGACCATATTTTGGACATTTGGCAACAAACCCACATTTATATCTATTTGCAGATCCCAAGGTCACATGACCACGATTCACAGCCTTTTGCCATTAACTGGATTATGGCAAACAACAGCCGAATGGGTTATCTTAAGGACTGCTGCCTTCACTTTATGGCCATCCTTTGCTTTAATGACCCCAGCACAAATGGACTACGCATGTTTATTTCACAGCCAATTCCATAGTTATTCCCCAGGTCCCAACTCCTTGTCAGCAATCCTTTAAAGTCTGCTCCAATTGACCTGGAAGTAGCAAAGACAATGGCGGAAAATCTGGCCATAGTCTCTTCTGTCCTTAAGGCATGGGAACGGTGGCAGCGGGATGACAGTCCCATGATGCTCAGGGTTCAAGATTCAGCCAAGGCAAACAGTTCCCACAGATTCAGGATACAAGGAAAACCACATGATTCCAGCAGGCTCCAGGACCAGCGAAGGCAGCTTGAGTTCAAGGCACAATGAAAGCAACACAGTCTCAGGAACGAACTTCTGGTTGGCCCCTTGGGGCCGTTTTTCGTCCTTCCCAGCCTCTGGAGGCTTTCCCGAAGTCTGGGGAGAAGGGTGAAAAATCAGCTGGCTGGCGCGCGTCTGTGTGCCGGAGCTGATGGCTGGCGTGCCACCAAATATGGCTCTGTGTGCCACCCGTGGCACGTATGCCAGAGGTTTGCCATCACAGGCCTAGGCAAAGCTTTCATTTTGCAAGACTGGGTTCACATAATATATTGTCAGCAGCTCAATAAAATTCAATGCTTCTACGCACAAGACTATGCCCAATTTAATATGGATTAACATAATGACCTGATTCGTGCAAAATATCAAGGAGCTGGATTTCCACCACACACTGAACCACAAATAACCAATTTTAGTCTCCCATCTTCAGTCTCAATGCTGCGTTCATGAAATAACAAAGTGCTAATTGGCCATTAGACCATCATGGGACAATTGAACCCCCAATTTGGGATGTGTGTTTGGTAATTAGTAGCCTGCAGCCCCCTGCCTGCAAGCTGCCTTCAGCCTCCCCCTCCATTCTTGGGTTGCCATGCCAACTGGAGCCCTTTCCCAACCAGAGCTCCTTGTGCCACCAAATGCTTCTCTTTGGGAACAGCAGACGCCGCACGGAAAGTTCCTAAGAGGCACCGAACAGTGGTGCCTGCTGGGCTTCTGTCTTCCCACCACAGAAAAGAAGATCCCAAGGGAAGTTGAGAGGAAGAAGAGAGCCACGGCTCCTTTCTCCATCCCAGCCAGAGATTACAGATTTACAGATAACTGTGAAAAGTTCACTGCAAATCAACTGAAACCCACCAAATACCGGTACTTGCTTTCTATTAACTTCTGTTCCTTTGAAGATTACCCATGCACCTTTACATTTAGTGCTGAAACCTGAAGTGTTCCCAGGTTTTGAGAATGGGGAGGAGGAAGACATGAGGGCTAGGAACAATGACTTTGGACCTCTGGTTTAGTCTGATGACCTTAGGGCTTTTTCTACACAGTTCCTGATGCGTGGAAGTTTTCCTGGACATGCAACCTGTCTAAAATCCATGGTTCAAAAATGAGAGACACCACTTTTCTCCATCCAACATACTTGAAAAATAGGACAAGATTTGCTCAATCAATCTCCTTCATAGTCAGATGCCTGCATTCTGATTGACTCCCCAGTGTGGGATCTACACCTCAATCCAATAGATAAACAGCGGCTGTGTCCCCTTGCTAACCATTTTTAATTGTAATTATCTGTAATTTTTTGAGTGACTTACTTCAACTTTTTGAATCCTGGCAACTGCCTGGACCAGTCCCTGCAGTTTTCTTGGCAAGGTTTTTCAGACATGGTTTGCATTGCCTCCTTCCAAGAATGGAGACAGAATGACTGGCTTAATGTCCAAGTCAAGACTCTTCATTTATTTAATTTATTTATTTGTACCTCACCTTTATTATTTCTATAAATAGCTCAAAGTGACAAACATATTCAACACACCTTTTTCATCCTCCTATTTTCACAACAACAACAACCCTGTGGAGTGGACTGGGCTGAGAGAGAGGGGGGGAGAGAGACTGGCCCAAACTCAACCAGATGGCTCGCCTGCCTAGGATGGGACTGGAACTCAGGCTCCCCTGATTTCTGGCCTGATTTTGTCACCAGGCTGGAACTGGCTAAACTCAAGCATCAAATGGCTCGGTTTTTAACTTTATTGTTTTTATCATTGTTATTTATTGGTTTCACAATTGTTGTAAGTCTCACAGAGTTGCTTAACATGAGCAGCCATATAAACCTTTTAAATAAACATATTTATATTCTAATAAGCTTTATCAATAGAAAGATCTTCAGGTTAAAATACTTGCTAGATTATTTTCGACAACTATGGGTTCATGGCCCATACGTAGACATGGGTCATATTTCAAATCCTTGTTCCATGTGGTAAAAGCCGTAACATCAGCCCCATAGTCCCTCGGTTAAAGAGAAGAACTGTCAGAAACAACTTTTATCTGCCATGTCACAGGCTAACTATGATCAATTTATCAAACTACAACTGGCTAAGTTTGTGGAATACACTACACTGTAGGTGACCATCCATAAGCCACCATGACACAATTTACCTAACAGGCAAGCCAAAATTGTGCAAACATTACAGCTTAAGCATGGCAAACAGCCTTTCCTGCCCTGCCCTGCCCTGCCCTACTCCCTCCCCCAACATTATTACAAATTCTATTTAGTTTCTTTCCCAAATGCTCAAAATTTCATGGATATGTTTTTAAACTGACCTCCTCAATCCAGAGATACATATTACTAAAAAAGCCCATTGTAGAGATGTGCCTTGTGCATGCCTTTGCAGGGCCCAGGAAACACCTGGAAGCCACACCCCCTGACTTAAGTGTCGAAGGGGTACCGAGCAAGAGATTGTAGGGCTGCAGCCTGAAAGTTGGAAAAAAATCTCCCCAAAGACATCAATGGAAAGGTCCTTTCACGTCCCTGCCAAGGAACCACCTGGCCATTTTCATGAAGTCACCAGGAGTCCAGTTTAACATAAAGGAGCATTCACTTTTTATCCATTATCTTTCGAATGACTTCCCAGGAAACATACCCACTCACAGGCCAGTCACAATAATCAAAACTAACACAGGAAGTGAATAATTTTCATTAACCTCCTACAGCATTCTCCAAAAGATCACATAAACCAGATTAGTGCTCAATTGCCTTTTAGAAGAGATCCAGTCCTTTTCCATCCAAGAAGCTGCCCTTAGCTACCAAGGGCACCACCAGGACAGAGGCAAAGGAGGAAAACCTGGGCGGGAAGCCAACAGCCTCTCCCTTCTCCTCACCCCAGGAAGGAAGCCGGAGAAGCCCTGAAAGATCCAACTACTCCGTCCACCCTCTACTCTGCTGGCAGCCCCTTTACCCACCTGCTTCATCTGGCTGCAAGCAACAGTCTCAGACCACAGGACCCCAGCCTTAGTCTGGCCTGTGCAGCGGCAACATCTGGAGGCCTTCAACTCAGGAATTCCAACAGCCTTTGCTGGGGATTAGACTAAAGAAAGCACAATTCCTCTGCATTTACCCAATGACCATCCCCAGCCTCACCTGCAGGAATGAAGCGCAGCCCGAGTTCCTGGGTCTCAGAGCCCCAGACTTTCTCTGCACCTGCAGGCTTATATCCAGGGCCCAGCAGGTTGGCAGGCATTCCCTTGACTAAGCCTAGCAGTCAATTGATTTCAATCAGATATCGACCTGAAGCTCCCTTCATTGCATATCCTCGCATTTAAGGATGCGATAGGTCTGGGTGGGGGGGATACATATACATATATTCAAATATGCAAACCTGATTTAACATAGGTGGATTTTCAGGTTCCCACAGGCTGAAGCAAATGAACATGGTGATGGAGAGCAAGAGCCTTCTTTCGCTGTCCTTGCCATCTTTTACCTTTTATTGATTTGATTGCAATTTCTTTGTTTGACTGCTGTGAGTAGCCAGATATTGTTTGAGGGTGTTAAAGGTACTGTCACATGATGTAAGTATTATTATTATTACTATTTCAAACTCCTATCAAAATATTGATTTATACATGCTAGTATAAACTATAACTCAGGGAAAAAAATCATGATTTCAAATGTTGCTTTACACCACATTGCAGGAGTGATCCTGTTATCAAATAGGAATACATTTCTAGAGCCACACAATGCAAAACTATTTCTTTCTAGCCTCCGCTCATCCTAAGTGACATCCTCTCTGAAGAGGAGGCAGAGCTCTGCCAATGGAGGCTCCTCCTAGACGGCACAGCATCAGAGCCAGAGAAGGTATTTTCAAGCCAAAGTCCCGGCTTCGGCCAGGGCTCCCCACTTCAAGTGGGCTTAAGTTGGGAAGAAGGCCCTGTCAAGAACAAGAGCCTGTCTAAACACAGGAGAAAGCCACCCCAGGGGGGAAAGAAGGGAAGGGGGCAGGTAAGCCCTGCCTGCAAAGAAATGGAGCTGCTCCCAAATTGAAGAACAAGATCCCAGGCAAGAAAAATGGGGCCTTTCTCTGCATGTGGGGTTCTAGCTTAGGGATCTCCCAGGGCAGCCAACCAAAGGCCCTTCCAGCTTCGGGATAAATCCTGTTATCAGGAGAGCAAAAGGCGGTTGGGAGGGGAGTTGCAGGGGAAGCCGCCACCACCTCAGATGCTCTGGCTGGAGGAAAGGGCTGCTGTGCCCTCGGTCAGAAGTTTGGAGGGCCCGGCCAGCGCCCAGGTAGCGGAGTCTGGGGGATCCCCTACCTGCCGCCCCCTCCCAGCAAAGCTCCGCTCCTCTCAACCACCTGTAGAGGGAAGGAGCTGCCGGAGGTGCCCGGCCCAGAGCAGGGCAGGCGCGGGCGGGAGGCTGCGGCCCTGCGACATGCGGGGCTTCCTTGTGGGAAGGCGGATCCCCGGCAGGTTCGGCAGGCAGCGGACAGGTGCCTCCTCCAAGGCAGAGCGGGAGCCCCCGGGACTCTCCTGCCCGCCGCTCCGAGGGTTAAAACTGCAGCAGGCGGCCTGCATCTGGGTCCCAAGGGGGCAAAGGGCTTCTCCCTCAGCCGGAGCAGAGAGCCGCGCAGGCCGCCCGCAGAGCCCGGGGAGAGGATGGGCGGCTCGGCGGGCGTCGCGAAAGCAGCCGCCGCCTCGCAAAGTGGAGCATCCATGACAAACCACCGGCCACAAACCGGAGGACGGACCTGGGCGGAGAAGGGGAGGCGGCCGCTCCTGCCCGGAAAGCTCCCCGCCTCTGCCGCTCCGGCCTCCCGCGGCTTCTTACCTTGGAGACCGTCATGCAGAAAGTTCTCTCGGGGAAGCGGGCGACGTGGCGAAGGCCGGCGGGGGAAGCCGGGCTCCTTCCTCCGGATTCCGAGCGGCGGCCGGCGCTTCCCTGCGGAGGAATCGGCGTCAGAGGCTGAGGAAGCCAAGGGTCCCCCCGCCCCGCCCCGATCGCACCCGCCTTCCTGCGCCCCAGGAGCCACGCGGAGCCTCGGTGGCGGCGGGACTCGCACTGCCGCTAAGCCCCGGGAGCGTCGCCGGTCCGCTGCTGCCCAACGGGGCGGGGAAGGCGGCGCCGTCCGCGCCCAGCGCTCCGCAGCCACCAGCGCCGCCTCCTGCCGCCGCCTTGGGTGGGTCTCTGCGCCGGCCGGCGGCGCCGAGTAGGAGAGTCCGGGCGGGCAGCCTCCAGGGCCGCACGTGGTGGTGCCGCAGCCGCCGCCTCCTCGCCCAGGGTTGTCGGGCTGCCGAGCGGCGGCATCCTCTGGCTGGGAGGAGCCTTCCTCCTTTCCGAGCGGAGGTCCCGGGCGCGGCGCTCTCAGCGGGGCTCGGCGTACCAGGAGGCGGAATCCGGGGAAGGCTGAGTGGGGGGGCTCCCCGTGGGGGCTGCCAGAGGCCGAGTGACCCCGGGAGGGCTTCGGGTCCAGCGCTGGCAGAAGGCGGGGTCCGCTTGGCCTTCCCGCCGCAGCTTCAGGGAGCGGCGGGCTGAGTCCAACTGCGGCTCTTCAGGGCCGGCGGAGCCAGGCAGGTGCCAAGGCCCGAGGAGCCGCCCTGGATCGGGCTCGCAGACTGAGAGCCTGCCCGGCCTTTGGGCCGGAGCAGCCGAGGGTCCTTCTCCCCCCGGGCCGCCTGGCTGAACCGCCTCCCCCCGGCTGGCGCAATGAAGGAAGCGGCGCCCGTCCAGCCTTTCCTCCAGGCGAGGCCCGGAGGAGCGAGAGCGCCCACCTGGGCCTGGCGGGGCAGAGGCGCCCGAGGAGCCGATCCGGTGTGCGGAGCTTACGGGGGAGGAAGCCTCAGTCTGACAGCGGCCAAGAAACCTCCGCGCTGGCCTTCCTGCGAGTGGCCGGAGCGGCTGTTGCTGGGGAGGCCCTTTTGTCGCCCTCGGACGCTCCCCGTGGCTCTTCCCAGGGAGGCCTTCCCGAGGAGGGAGCCGGCTCCCTTGAGGAAGGGCTGGGACGGGGGAGGGCAAGACAGAAGGGCAATTGGAGGGTCAACCCTGGCAGAAACCTCTGCAGAAAGTGCCAGCATCTGACTTTCCAAGTTGGTCTGTACAGATTAGTCCTCGATTTACAACAACTGAGCCCAACATTTATGTTGCTAAGTGAGACATTTGTTAAGTGAGTTTTGCCCCATTTTTCTCATTACGGTTGTTAAACGAATCGTTGCAATTGTTGTTAGTAACAGGATTGTACAGTGAATCCGGATTCCACACTGACTTTGCTTGTCAGAAAGTCTTAAAAGGTGATTGTGTGACCAGGGACCAGGGACACGGCAACCATCATAAATATGAGTCAGCTGCCAAGTGTATGAATTTTTATCACATGAATACAGAGACACAGCAAGTGTGAAAAACGGTCATAAGCCACTCTTTTCAGGGCTGTTGTAATTTCAAATGGTCACTAAACAAACTGTTGTAAGTCAAGGACCACCTCTATTCCCTGATGTTTCTGGTCACAAAGGAGCACTGAGAATACAATGTTAGAAGGACAAGATTTTATTTTGCTGACTTTAAATAAAATAAATATGGAAACAAACTTCAATTACATTTTGCAGCCCTCAACTTTAGAATCAGTTTGGGAGTCAGATTTTACAGTACTTCATACCTTACTTTCCATACAGTTGGTCTTCCACCACCACCACCACCACCCCCGTGTCCTCAAGAGGGCCGCCCCCAACCAAGGGGCAAAGTCACAGAGGGGTGAAACTTCAGGTTTGCATTGTTTTATTTCTCTCCTCTCTCCACTGGACAAAAGTGAAGGCTGCCCATGGAAATCAGCAGAGAAAACCAACACTTGGTTATTTCTGTAGCTAGGCAACAAGTGATATTACAACAAGAAATACCTCTTTCCCTCCCTTGCATGATGGATGAAGAAATCCTTTAATTCTCATTCTGACCACAAGATCCTCTGATTCAGGAGTGCTCCAGGTCCTGGCGGCCTCCAACGCCTTTGCCCAGCCCCCACAGCCCCACTCCCCAGCCCCTCCAATATATCTTGAAGAAAGTTTGGTTGCTACTGGCAGTTTGGCTTTTTGTGTGCACAATTCTAACCCTCCCCTCCTCTTCCTGCCCCCTTTTTTTGCAGTCTGCCAGGGATTATTGCTTGAATTAATTAGCACCAATTAATTGGTTGAGGCAACCCAGCTTGTTCTCCTTCCCTCCAGAGAGGGGAGTCGGGAGAATAGAGGAGGGCTAGGGGGAAGCTGTGCCAAATGGAGGCTCTCTCCAAACTGCTTCCATGCAGCAAAGTCTGAGCCTCCTTTAATCTGCCTGGGCGTCAATGGAAGAACATCATGTCTCGTTCGGCACGCAGAGCTTGAAAGAGGCTGAGCTGCCAAAATACCAAGATACTCCGCGTGGAAATGTTTCTGCCGCTACTGCTTGAAGGTCTCAGGTGCTGCAACTAGAAATGGAAGTTTAGAAAGAAAAGTTCCGTAGAGGGTTATTGTGCCCTCTCATTAACAAGCGTGTATTGTTATGAAAAATGTCACCATCATCATCATCTTCCTAATTTAAAAAGCCTGTTAAAAGGCTGCTTGGGAAGATTTGAACTAATATCTGGCAAGACAAATCCAAGTTTTGACTGCAATTGCTGAGTGAGCTGATCCTGAACCTTCTCGGATGACATGTCAATGAAGACTCTCAACCATCCTGGCAAAGGTTGAGTCAAGGTTGAATCATAGCAACTGGACTCATTTTTTTTGTTTTTTGTTAGCCTGAGACGTTTCATTGCTCATCAAAGCAGCTTCATTCATTCTCTGGTGACGTTCACCAAAACCAGGTGACATTTCCTCTTAGGCTAAAGTTGAAGGAAATTCTATCTGGAAAAATTGCAATACAGCAATAGCACTTAAATACCACTTCATAAAGCTTTCCAGCCTTCTCTAAGCAGTTTACAGAGTTGGCCTATTGCCCCAAACAGTCTGGGTCCTCATTTTACCCACCTGGGAAGGATGGAAGGCTGAGGCAACCTTGAGCCTGGTGAGACTCGAACTGCTGGCAATCGGCAGTGAACAGAAGTAGCCTGCAATACTGCATTCTAACCACTGTGCCATTGCAGCTCTATCAAGGAAAGATGACGACAGCTAAATCAGGCAACATTTGTGGGAATACCTTTTTCCAACAGAGAAAACATTAGGTGGAGATCGTCCCAGGGACCTTGAATTTGTATTGGCAGAAGAAGTAGCCAGTCTGCCAAAATAAGATCTGTCCTGATTGTATGTCTTCTTCCAAAGTTCCACCTTCAACTGAAGAAAGGAGGCTGGTGGCGTGTAATCTGAATAATATTTTATACAAGTATGTTGCCAAGGCAGAGAACAAATTTGAAGAACTAGGATTTCTCCATTCCTGAAAAACTCTGGTTTGAAGTGTGCTGTCATTAAAGATGAAGTCACTTTGTAATTGAGGTGACCTCCAGTTGCACAAATGAATAAATACTGTAGAAAAGCAAAAGAAGGGGAAATGTTGCGTCATCTTGTTTTCCTGGCATCTGGCATCTAGTTAATTTTTTTCTTTTCTTTAACTAAGAAAAAAAAATTAACTAGATGCCAGATGCCAGGAAAACAAGATGACGCAATGAGATTTATCTAAATAAGCAGAAATTGAGACCACCAGACAATAATAGCAGACAAACAGCAGACAAAACAATTAAGTGGAAAATAATTCTTTATCAAGGAACTGCCAAAACATCTCCAATCTTGGCAGGACAATCTTCTGTAATAATAAACAGGAAGCCAAAATCTCTCCCTCCCTCTCTCTCTCCCCCTCCCCCCCCTCTCTCACACACACAGACTGATGGTGTTACCTACTCTAGTAATGAAATGTCTGCAAGCAAACAACCAAGCTCAGAGAGCTCCAAGGACTCCTCAGTTCAACCCTGAGCTATAGAAATTTTCTTCTATTGAAACTGAAGCAGTTGGGAAAGGACAAAAAATTATATAAGAAAATTAAACAGTCAAGACTAATTTTAAGCAAAAATTTGGAATGCTAAAAGGCAAAGCAAACAATCATTTGCAAGCTCTGAAACTGATTCTGTGTAATTCCAAGGATACTACAAAAATAAGCACATCTTCACCTCATTTTTACACTTAAGGTTTTACACATAGGCAAGAAAAACAAATAAACAAGTAAAACCTGACTCAATAGCAATAACTGAGATGGAGCGAGATTAAGGTCTCAGGGTACCTTAAAGTCTAGTGCCTTTATTCTTCCCTTATGCAAGCTTTTCCGCACTCTCTTCCAGGCACCCTTTCATTTGAAAGGACGCATTGGGGTCTGCTGCAATAAATTAATGCACAGTAGAGAACATTCTCCCTAAGTAAGAAGGGCTTTTGTTTGGTGGATTTTGTGACTCCAGGCAGCCTGAGCAGCATCACTGTGATAAAAGAGTGAACTCTGTGGAGGAGGAGTCCGGAGTGGTCCTTTTAAGCATCCTGGCGGGGCATCTCCTTCTAAGACAACCCGCGGCTGGTCACATCTCCAGTTGCCCTGCCTCACCTTGAGGGGAATAAACGCGCCTTTGAAAAGGTGCCCACAGCTCCCTCTTATGGTCAAGAGTGGGATTGCTTTCTGAGAAAGGCATGGGAGTTGTGTGTGTCCCACCCTTATTGTCCATATGCAGGGATCCCACTTTGCTCTGCACATGCCCTTCGTCCCAGTACCTTCATCTCAAAGCTACTTTGGATTCTTTTGAGGGCTTATTCCCCATCCTGGAGTCTCTTTGTACCCTAAAAAAATACCAATAAACCATGGAAATTTCCCCTAAGGAAGTCAACATAATTCTTTTTATCAGATTAGATTGGAGGGCAGATTCTTTGAATTTAGCCATCCTAGTTTGGGCACCATAAAGTATGACTTCAGTTCCAGCTATAAAGAGTGCTTTGTTCAACAAGCCATGGCTAGCCGTGGCTTAACTCAATGCTTGTCAGCAGGATCTCCCTCTCATAATTTCATGCCAGAAGGCACCTGAGCCAAAATCCCTCTTGTTTCCAGTGGGATCGGCTTCCTCTGCTTTGCTGCAACAGTTTTGATGCCTTTCTCAAGTCACGGCCGGCTCCCTGGGGCCTTCGGGCTCTGCTCCTTGGACTGCTCTCCAGCGGAGGAAGCCGCTCCGCTCTGGGGAGGGAGGGGGCAGCAGCAACATCTGGTGCTTCCTGAAGGGTCAGTGGGACCGCTCAGATTGGGTGGGGGTCCCTTCCGGCCATTGCAGCAGCTGAGGGGGCTTCCTTTGCTGGGGCCAGACAATCGGTTTGGCCTTATCTGCAAATGAGCTGGAAAAGCAGATGGGATTGTAAGAATCCCAGGATCCTGGCAGGAAACCAGAGACGGGGCTGGCCCTGTCTTGTCTCTGCCCTTGTCTCCGTGGAAGTCGGTGGAAATACCAGCCCACCCCCAACAAGCAAACTAACAAAAGCATCGCACATTCCATTTGTGAATGCTTTGAAATACCCTTTTGGAAATTTGGTGGGGCAGCATTTTAAAACTTCTCAGCAAAGGTTCACATTCCCTTGGTAAATCTAACACTTTAAAATCTACGTGCCTTGGCGTCTCCCCCGCCCCTCTAAAACTCATAAATAGCATATGTAATCCTGGTGGACAGAAAGGGGGATTTTTAGAATAAACAGCTGAGAGATATTGTTGGTGAATATGTTCTGTTGGCCACAAGTTTCTGCATTAACAATATTATTGTAGAGCTAACTTTGGTTGAAGGTGGTCCATGGCAGAGGTGGGATTCAGCAGGTTCTGACCAGTTCTGGAGAACTGGTAGCAGAAATTTTGAGTAGTTCAGAGAACCGGTAAATACCACCTCCGGCTGGCCCCGCCCCATCTATTCTCTGCCTTCCGAGTCTCAGCTGATTGGGAGGGAATGGGGATTTTGCAGCATCCGTTCCCTCCTACACCCATCAAGCCACGCCCACCAAGCCACACCCACAGAACCAGTAGTAAAGAATATGAATCCCACCACTGGTCCATGGGGAAGGGTTGTGTCAAAAAAAAGCCAAGGCATTTGTGACCCTGTAATGCACTTATTTGTATGTCTGTTGTGGCTATAAAAAAGGATGTGTAGGGGGCTGAACCTGAGGGAGGGGTCAAACACGGCCTAAATCATGTCCTTTCATGCCTGTAAGAGATCTAAGTCCTGCCCACTTTGAATTCCTTCTATTCATATCTCCCGCTAATTTCCCTTGGCCACAAGTGGTTCAGATTCTTGTAGAGAGTTTACACTCTTCAATATCTTCACAAACGACTGATAAGGGAATAGAAGGGGAACTTACCAAATTTATGGGTAATACTAAGCTGGCAGGAATAGCCAACACGCTAGATAATAGGCTCCAGATCCAGATGGATCTTGACAGACTTGAACCCTGGGCCCTATCTAACAAAATGAAATTCAATGTGGAGAAAAGTAAAGTTCTACACTTAGGTAAGAAAAACCAAAGGACACTTATAGACTGGGTGAAACCAGGCTTAATAGTAGTAACAATGAGAGGGGTCTTGAAGTCTTAGTGGACAACCAATTAAATATGAGACAAAGTGTGTGGTAACACCTAGAATTCTGCATCCAGTTTTGGTCACCACACTATAAAAAGATGGTAAGACATATTAAGAGTGCAGAGAAGAGCAACCAGGATGATGAGGGAACTGGAGGCTAAAACATATCAAGAAGGCGCATGTGCGAGGAATATGTCTGCCGAGCTCACTGCTCCGGCTCTGCTTGAGAAAAACTGCTGAAGAAGAGCTGAAACTGAACCTAGAATTTGAATTAAGGAGAGGCTGTGGGACGAGAAATTTGCAAAGGTGCTGGTGCCGGCAGTGAATGGGAGAAATACTCTTCTCCTGGGCTGCGGTGTGAGGGACGCTGACGCCACTTGGAAGAAGACGCCATGGCCCAGCTGTTTCTGGGAGAGTTTCGAGCCTCGAGACTTGCCAACGCTGCTCTGTGAACGCTGCGGCTCAACCGTTTGGAGGACGCTGTGGCCCAGCTGCTCTGTTCTGGAGGAGCCCTGACTCTGCTGCGGCTGCCGGGAGAGCCTCGAGCCTTGCCGACGCCACTTTGTGAGCGCCGCGGCTCAGCTGTTTGGGAGACGCCGCGGCCCAGCTGCTCTGCTCTGAGGGAGCCCTGTCTTGCTGTGCTTGCCTGGAGAGCCCCGATCCTGCTGTGGCTGCCACTTTGCTGCCCTGACTTCCCTGTGATGACTGCTTTGTTGTTGGCTGACACGACCATCGCTGTCCTGCTGATTGACTTGCGGGCCTTCGCCGGCGCTGCTGGGAGAACGCCGCGGTTGTGAAAACGTTGTGGTCTCGGCTGTCCGGAGGATCATCTTGGGGGAGCCCCGACCCTGCCACTGCCACCCAACTGCTACAACCGCTGTGGTGCTGTTGCTGGGTTAGGGCTAGGGTCAGGGTTAGGGCTAGGGTTAGAGTTAGGGTTAGAGTAGGGATAGGCTTAAGTTTAGTGTTAGGGTCAGGATTAGGGTTAGGGCTAGGGGCAGGGTTAGGGTTAGATTAGGGTTAGGGTTAGGGTGGGGCTGGGGTTGCTAGCCCGATGGCCCTCTGACTTGCTGATGCCGCTTTGAGATCGCTGAGTCTGTGGAGAGGGTGCCCCCTTCCGCCCCCCCTCCCCTTCCATCATGGCCGCAGTCCTTTCAGTTTGGTTTTGGACTGCTGGGGGTTGTGCTCCGACTGCTGCAATCCCAACCATTGACGACCATGACTGGCCTTTCGGCTCCCGGCTGCTGTAGCCATTGCCACCTACGGCCATTTTGCCTTCCGACCACACCTACACCTGCCTTCATCCTCCGGACCACCATCTTGGAGTAAGTGAGGACTTTTGAATCCATCTCCGGCCTCGCTGAGATTCCCAAATATCATCCTGCATACTATTCTGCGTTTCACTCCTTGCAGAAATAGAAAGCAGGGGACGAAGAGGACGTGGGCAGGGAGCTCGTTTTTGCACCTCCCCTCAACCAACATTAACTTTCCAACCATTTCAGACTTTTGGACCCTGCCCTCCCTGCTGGACTTCGCAGGGGAGAAGAGTAGGAACATTAGACTTCCTCTTCCACTTTAGTACAAGCTTTGTACGAACTTTTGCACATTTGCACAATTTTTAACTTGTATGGGGAGTGCATGTGATATGCGTGTGATGGAAAGAATGAGCCCACTTTTTATTAATCTATTATTGTTGTATTTTGTGTTTTTAATTATTACGTGGGGATTGCTTGGGTGAATGTATGTGTATGTTGAGAGGACTGGGCTACACCTGGTGCCTCCTTCACTGAGTGCTATCGCAGAAGTGTTAGGGGGCCCAGGCTCAATCCCAGTCTTAGAATGTCTGATTTAAATGGCCTGCTGGAGAGAGCAGCGGCGACGGGGGTGGGAATTGGGGCCACGGACACAGGGGTGGGCTGGAACATTATGGTCATGACGGGAGGGGTAGGTACGGTGGGAACTTTAGGGCTAGCCATTACCAGGGAAGGAGGGGTCCGCTACGTCACAGCGATCCCTCCTTCCAGCCCTATTAGTTCCACTCCAAGGCCAGATGATGAGAGTTGTCAGGGCCCTGGTCTCCGGCTGTTGTTGCTAAATGCCAGGTCTGTGGTTCACAAGGCTCCCCTCGTCCGGGACCTAATATTAGACGAGGGGGCAGACCTGGCATGTATCACTGAAACCTGGCTGGGCCCGGAGGGAGGAGTCCCCCTCACTGAAATGTGCCCAGAAGGGTTTCAGGTGCTTCATCAGCCGCGACCCCAGGGAAGGGGTGGGGGAGTGGCTATCATCATCCGAGGGTCTTTAGTTCCTCGTAGGATCCCTGTTCCGGAGCTTGTCGGGTGTGAGTCCTTGCTGGTGAAGTTGGACCTTGCGGGTCAAGTGAGCTTGTTGTTAACGTACCCTCCTCCCAACAGCGTTGCAACAGCCCTCCCCTCGCTCCTCGAGTCAGTAGCCGAGCTGGCAGTTGAGTTCCCCAGGTTTATGGTACTGGGGGATGTCAACCTGCCGTCGCTTGGTCATCACTCTGATGGGGTGCAGGAGTTCATGGCTTCCATGACAGCCATGGACTTGACCCAAGTAATTCGGGGTTCGACTCACTCAGCGGGTCACACACTTGACCTCGTATTCCTCTCAGAGCAGTGGAGAGGTGATTTAGATTTGAGGGGTATTAAGATCTTGCCCTTGTCATGGTCTGATCAGTTCCTACTGAGGCTTGACTTTTGGAAACCAATCCCCCACTGTAGGGAGGTGGAACCGATTAGGTGGTTCCACCCCAGGCGCCTGATGGACCCTATGGGATTTCATACGGCGCTTGGAGAAATACCTGATGCTCTCGTCCACAGTCCGGTTGAGTCCTGGTTGCTGCCTGAAATAACGGCGGCGGCGGGGGCTCTAAACCAGATTGCGCCTTTACGGCCTCTCCAAGGCAGCGGATCCAGGAGGGCCCCTTGGTTACCGAGGAACTCCGGGAGATGAAGCGCCAAAAGAGACATCTAGAGCGCCGCTGGATGGCCAGTAACTCTGAATCAGACCAAGCACTGATGAGAGCCTATGTCAGAGCCTATCTCGTGGCAATATGGGTGGTGAAACGTGCGCATTTTGCCGCTCTTACAAGGTAGAGCTGAGGAATTTGTTCAGTTTCTAGCGGATAAAATCGCTCGGATTCGGACAGACCTGGACTTCAATTGCTCAGTGCCAGCCGAGGTACCGGGGGAAGGTCTTGAGCGGAGTTTATGGACTGAGTTTCAACTTGTCTCTCCTGAGGAAGTGGACAAGGCCATGGGAGCGGTGAGTGCCTCCACTTGTATACTGGACCCGTGCCCCTTCTGGCTGGCCTCGGCCAGCAGGGAGGTGACACGTGGCTGGATCCAGACGATAGTTAACATCTCTCTCCAGGAGGAATCCTTCCCGCTCCTCCTAAAGGAAGCGGTGGTGAGACCCCTCCTGAAGAAACTGTCTCTGGATCCAGCCATCTTGAGTAACTATCGTCCAGTCTCCAACCTCCCCTTTGTAGGGAAGGTTGTTGAGAAAGTGGTGGCCTTTCAACTCCGGCGGTCCTTGGAGGAAACCGATTATCTGGATTCCTTTCAGTCTGGATTCAGGCCTGGCTGCAGCACGGAAACTGCTTTGGTCGCGCTGATCGATGATCTCTGGAGAGCCAGGGATAGGGGCCATGCCTCTATCCTAGTGCTCCTTGACCTCTCAGCGGCCTTCGATACCATCGACCATGGTATCCTTCTGCGACGGTTGCAGGAGGTGGGAGTGGAAGGCACCGTTCTTCGGTGGTTCTCCTCCTACCTCTCGGACAGGTCGCAGTCGGTGTTGGTCGGAGGGCAGAGATCGACCCCTAGGCCCCTCAAGTATGGGTGCTGCAGGGTTCGGTCCTGTCCCTCCTCCTATTTAACATCTACATGAAGCCGCTGGGTGGGATCATACATCGGCACGGGATTAAATACCACCAATACATGGACGATACACAGTTGTATCTGTCCGCCCCGTGCCAACTCAGTGAAGCGGTTGAAGTGATGTGCCAGCGCCTGGAGGCTGTCAGGATCTGGATGGGAACGAACAAGCTTGCACTCAATCCCGACAAGACCGAGTGGCTATTGATGCTCCCTCCCAAAGAGGGTCCAGCTATTCCATCTCTCAGCCTGGGGGTAGGTGAAATCTACGCCCCTCAGAGAGGGTTCGCAATTTGGGAGTCCTCCTGGATCCGCAGCTGACTTTAGAGCACCATCTGTCGGCTGTGACCAGGGGGACCTTTGCCCAGGTTCGCCTGGTGCACCAATTGCAACCCTATCTGGACCGGGAGGCCCTTCGGATAGTCACTCATGCCCTCGTGACCTCAAGATTGGACTACTGTAACGCGCTCTACATGGGGCTGCCCTTGAAGAGTATTCAGAGACTTCAGCTTGTCCAGAATGCAGCTGCGTGAGCGATTGTGGGTGTACCTCGGTACACCCACGTCACACCTATCCTCCACGAGCTGCACTGGCTGCCTATTGGTTTCCGGACACGCTTCAAGGTGCTAGTCGTTACTTTTAAAGCCCTACATGGTATCGGACCTGGGTACTTGAGAGACCGCCTCCTGCCAATTACCTCCCATAGACCTATTAGATCCCACAGACTAGGCCTCCTCCGAATCCCATCTGCCAGCCAGTGTTGGCTGGCAACTCCCCAGGGGAGGACCTTCTCTGTGGCTGCTCCGGCCCTCTGGAACGATCTCCTGTTGAGATCCGGACCCTCACCACCCTTCCGGCTTCCACAAAGCAATTAAGACCTGGCTGTTCTGGCAGGCCTGGGGCTGTGAATCTCTCAGCCCCACTCGAGGATATGATTGTTGTTGTTTTTTAAAATGTGTTTGTCTTTTATTTTTATTCTGCACCCCCTTCCCTCTTTGATTGTTAGCCACCCTGAGTCTCTCGGGAATAGGGCGGCATACAAATTGAATAAATCCAATCCAATCCAAGAACAGTTGCAGGAACTGGGCCTGGCTAGTCTAATGAAGAGAAGGACCAGGGGAGGCATGATAGCAGTCTTCCAATATTTGAGGGGCTGCCACAGAGAGGAGGAAGGGGGGTCAAGCTATTTTCCAAAGCACCCGAAGGCCAGACAAGGAACAATGGATGGAAACTGACCAAGGAGAGATTCAACCAGGAAATTAGGAGGTATTTTCTGACAGAGAAGAATCAACCAATGGAACAGAAGTTGCCTTCAGAAGTTGTGGTTACTTCATCACTGGAGGCTTTCAATAAGAGATTGGGCTGCCATTTGTCAGAAATGGTGTAGGGTGGGGTGGGGGGGTTGACTATCAGTGATGACTAATCTTTTTTGGCTCCCATGCCAAAAGCAGGGGAGTGCAGGGGGGCAAGCACAGGAGTGCAACACCCATAATGCTATGTGCGTGCCCCAGCGCCCCTGCTTTTGGTGTGGTTTTTTTCTCCCCACCCCCACCCCGGAGGCTTCCCTGAAGCCTCCAGTGGGCGACAAATGGCACTATGAGTAAATGGGAAGTCTATTCCTGAATTTCCGGTTTGCCCGTAGGGCCGTTTTTTTCGCACCTCCAGAGGCTTCAAGGGAGCCTGCGGATCGGAGAAAAAATGGCTTCAAAAGAAGGCTGAAGTCAGCTGGCCAGCGCACGGATGTGGGCTGGATCTGACAAGGCAACGCCTCGCATGCCCTAACAAATAGCTCCACATGCCCCCTGTGGCCCACGTGCCATAGGTTTGCCATCACGGGACTAGATAAACTCCAAGGTCCCTTCCAATTCTTTTAATCTGAATACATATCTGAACTGTTTGGGTCTCCTGAAGACGGCAATTGTGCCGTGTTCTCCTGCAATTCAGGCCCCCTGAAGCTGTCGTGGAGCTGTCCTGATATTTTTCAAAGCAGGAAGTTACCCTTTTCAAACTGAGCAACAAGCCAGGGCCTTTATTTAACAGCTCCCATCGGCCTGCCATTAGCATCCGCGTCATCTGCTTTGGGATTATTAGTAGATCTCATCCTTGTTTGGTTTGGGAACCGAAAGAAGAATTCAGAGTTGTTCTACTTGTGCCAAGTATGAGCTGAATGCAATAAACACACAGCAGAAATGGCTCTCAAAGGCCTTCGTGGCTCTTGCTCCTCTGTTCTCTTTGGGGAGAGGACAGACACAGCAGGCCTCAGTTTGAAGACAACATGTCAGAATCTTGTTTTCCCCCCCCTCGTTCGACGACTCAAGGAAGTTCAATGCTGGTCTTGTCATGGTCAGTATAGAAAGAGAACCCCGTTCTCCCCAAACTCTGCACTCTCATAAAGCAGAATTTGCTCTACGTAACCCCTGAGATTGTCCTCTTGCTGGGTTCGGCTCTCTTTCCTGCAGGATGCTTGGATGATGTATCTTCTTCTCTGGATTCATGCCCGTGGAACGTGGGTTAGGTGAGCCCTCGCCCACTCTGTCCTTCCATGATGGTCCGCCTTCTCTTTTGAAAACTGAGTGGCAAAGCGACTCACCTGAACTCTGCCTGAAATCAGCAATCTCTTTCTCATCATCTTTTGATTCTGGGGGTAGACTGCATCTAAAGATGGAGGCTCACCTGATTATTAGAAGACCCATCTTGTGTATATTTTCATAATCCCTTCAAAAATAACAATGATCAAAACTGCTGACTCTCCTCATCACATAAAAACCAATTTTTATCAAATAATTCTGTTTGCTCTCCTACAGTTTCACGGCAGCATCCCTGCATTTCAAGCAAATGCCAACAGGGGCTGAACTCGAACAGAGGTCTCTGCCACTGAGCTTCTGCCTATGTTGGGGAGTCCTGTGCATGAAGTTTAGTCACTGTTATTTTTTAAAAACTGTAAGTAACATTAGCAAATACACAACACAACAGTCATACAGCAATTGAGGAAGAGGAGGGGTCCCTTAGTTGCCGCCATGCTATCCCTTCACTGGGTGGTCCTGCATTTCCATGTAAGCAGAGACAAATTCTGTGCTACCATGTAGAATAGAAGAGAAGAGAATATAGAACATAGAAGAGAAGAGAATATAGAACATGGATGGAAGAGAAGATGGAATATGGAATGGAAGAGAAGATGGAATATGGAAAATGGAATATGGAATGGGAATAGAATAGAATACAATACAATACTATACAATACAATACAATAGAAGATAGGATAGGATAGAATGATAAAATAGAATAGGAGAGGAGAGGACAGAGGAGAGGAGAGAATATAGAACATGCAACATGGAATAGAACGGAACAGAACAGAATAGAATAGAAATATTATTTATTATCCAAGTGTGATTGGACACCCAAAGATTGTCTCCAGTGCATAGCTCCCAGCATACCTAAAAGATATAAGTGATACATTATGATCATAGTCATCATAATACGTTCATCATGAATCATAAGATACAACTCTTAGTGATAGTCATAGGATACTAACTGAGCAATCAACATAAATTATACTAGAAACTAATAAACAATATAAATCGTAAGATACAATCAACAAAGTTATAGTTGTAAGTAGATAAGGAAATAGGTAATAGGAAAGATGAAAGAAGAATAGTATACAGTATTAGTAAATAGTTCGACAGTGTTGTGGAATTAGTTGTTTAGCAGAGGGATGGTATAGGGGAAAACTGTCCTCGTGTCCAGTTGTTCTATAATGTCGTTTTGAGCGTAGAATTTGAAACAATCGATGTCCAGGATTTGAGGAGTCTGTAGCAGGGATGGGTTTCAATTTTTTTTACTACCTGTTCTGTGGGTGTGGCTTGGTGGGCGTGGCAGGGGAAGGTTACTGCAGAATCTCCATTTCCTCCTGATCAACTGGGACTCGGGAGGTAGAGAATAGATGGTCAGTCAGAGGTGGTATTTACCAGTTCTCCGAAGTACTCAAGATTCTGCTATCGTTCTCCAGAACTGGTCAGAATCTGCTGAAAACCACCTCTGTAGATATTTCCCATGTTTTAAATGTTCAAGTTAATCATGTCAATTAATGATGTTCTCCTATATTTCTAGGGGCTAAATCCACCTGGGCAAAACCTCTAGGAAGAAGCATTGCGACTGTTAAAGAGAAGGTTTTCCACAAAAAAAAAAAAAAACGGGCACAGGAGGGAAACAATTTGCTGGGAACTGCATTGCTACAGTGGTGTCAATCACAATGAAATCATTGGGATCCAGTGAAATGTGGCTTCCTCCCTAAGATGAAGAAACACAGCATTTTGCTGGCATAAGCCGGAATTTGGGCTGCCAAAGATACAGAGGATGAAGCCTCTTCTCTGCCCAGGTGTAGTTTGGCCTGTGCCCATTGGCTTCTTAGGAAGGCAAGTTTGCCCCCTAGTGGCCACATGGCTCCAAGACAGGAGGGGATGCCAGTATGTCCCTGAATAAAGTTTGCGATCAGTTCCCTTTCAGGCTCTGCAGAAAGAAACATGGATGACGAGTAGCTGAAAAGGGCATTCTAGGGACCGTGTAATTAATCCCTTTCCCAGCCCATAGGCAGTGCTGCAAAGGGATGTTCTCCAACAAGGTTCACCCAATAGTACCAAGTCAGAGTTCAGCAGAAGACGACAAGACAGCAAGGTTCAGCCCAGAGTTCATCAATCTAGAGCAGGTTCTAAGCAGAGTGTAAACGGCTCTGTGGTAAGGCCACTTGGGAATGAAGCACACAGGTGCACATCTCACAGTCTGACCTACTACCTGGAGTAAGTCTGGAAGATCTGAATGGAGAAACAAAAGCTGAATCCCAGCAAGACGGAGCTGTTATAGCCCAGAAGCCCCCTGGGGCACTCTCTCCTCCACATATACTTTTGGAGGAAAAAACACTCCCTTGGAAGGGCAGTGCCCAAACTTGGGGGAGGGGATCTTCCTAGACTTATAGCTGCAGCTGGATATGTCTGGGGTCTTTGGCTGGGAAACATTTGCAGCTGTTTCTGGAGAGGCTTTAGGATTACATCTCCTCTCATCATTAGGATTAGATCAGAATAGCAGAATAACAGAGTTAGAGGGGACCTTGGTGGTCTTCGAATTCAAGGCCTTGAGCTCCAATTGTCCCGGCCACTCCTGACCTCAGGCTGCTTTAACTCTTAAGGCACAGAAAATCTCAGTACTCCATCAGTTCAGCATTTTAAAATGTTAACTTGTCTTACAGTTTTGAGATTTACAGATGACAGAATTGGAAGGGACCTTGTAGACCATCTAGTCCAACCCCCCATCCAAGCAGGAGACCCTACACCATTTCTGACAGATGGCAGTGCAGTCTCTTCTTGAAAGCTTCCGGTGATGAAGCTCCTACAACGTCCGAAGGCAATTTCTGTTCCATTAGTTGGTTCTTCTCACTGTCAGAAAATTCCTCCTTATTTCCAGGTTGAATCTCTCCTTGTTCAGTTTCCATCCATTATTCCTTATCCGGCCTTAAGGTGCTTTGGAAAATAGCTTGCCCCCCCCCCTCCCTGGGGCAGCCACTCAAATATTTTGAACACTGCTATCCTGTTTCCCCTGGCCTTCTCTTCCCTGGACTAGCCATGCCCAGTTCCTGCAACTGTTCTTCATATGTTTTGCCTCCAGTCCCCAAATCATCCTGGTTGCTCTCCTTTGCACTTTTTCTAGAGTCTCAACATCTTTTTTATTGGTGTGGTGACCAAAACTGGATGCAGTACTCTAGGTGTAGTCTTACTAAGGCTTGAACTTTGTGCTCTTATTCTGTGCAAGATACATGATACAGTGTGATACAAACACCTCCCAAACATAGAATAAGAGATTTGGAAGGAACCTTGGAGGTCTTCTAACCCAACCTCCTGCCGAAACAGGAGACCCTGTACTATTTCAGACAAATGGCCATCCAGTTTCTTATAAGCCTCCAGTGATGAAGAATCCACAATTTCTGGAGAGAAACTGTTCCACTGGTTAATTATTCTTACTGTCAGGAAACTTCTCCTTAGTTCTAGGTTGCTTCTCTCCTTGATTAGTTTCCATACACTGTTTCTTGTCCTGCCTTCAGGTGCTTTGAAGAATAGGTTGACCTCCTCTTCTTTGTGGCAGCCCCTCAAATATTAGAAGACTGCTATCATTATAAGGCAGCCTTTGAAAACTATTCAGAAGATACAGTTGGTGCAAAATGCAGCTGCTATTCACATGAAACAGCTGTACTGCAAGTGCTGCACTGGCTTCCCAAAGTTGTCAAGAACAATTGCAAATACAAGTTTTGACCAACAAAAGGGATCTGTTCGGTGCATTCATCCCAGGAAGATATACGGCAGATTCTTCCTCCACAGTAGATTCAGGGGAGAGCAAGGAATGAATACTGAGGACTAGTGCCCCACACTTTGGAACAAAGACTTTTATGCCTAAACTGGAAGAAAGCCTGGGCATGAAGGGTATCTGACACTCAGGATATCTCAAGGATGCTTGTTTGTCCTGGTTTTAATTGTAATGTCAATTGGAATTGAGTGGCATCAAAATAATGTTGTACCCATAAAAATAGGCACCCTGGGTACAATCCAGAAACATCTGGAGCACAATCCAAACACCATCGGAAATGACAAATTTAGCATCAGTCAATTTCAAAAGGCAGCTTTGCTTAGAACAGCCAGTATTCTGGGTTGATGCCTTCAACACTATCAAACGTTCACGTCTGCCTATTCCAAGGCCTTTGTAAACACTTGGTAGGTGTATAAAATGACAAATCCAGTCTGAACATCCAGATGACAGTGCAATGAACCATATTATTATAATAATGAAGAAAGCGAAGGTGGAACCGAGAGCAATAGGCACCTTGGGTGCAATGCCAATGCATCTGGAGCACCACTTGAATACCATTGGCATTGACAGAATCACCATCAGTCGATTTCAAAAAGGAATTTTACTTGGAACAGCTCACCTTGTGCAACAATATCTTTAAATGCCACCTGCTTATTCCCAGTCCTTTCAGAAAGGCCTTTTGAATAAGGCACCTCATGTGGGCCAACTTACAGAATGCATCCAAAATCCTAGACTTCTGTGTAATTGAAACTTGGCAAATTTTATAAAATATTTTATGATATAAAACTTATCGTAAAATATTTGTGATATAATACAAATGTCATTAAATGTTTTTGGTGCTGTATACATTTCAACATGGACTACTTTTAAAACACATAGACCTTTGAATGGATCCCAACTTTTCCAGTGAAAGCAGGACATTAGAAGCCCTGTCCCTGTTGAATAGAATAGCTATAGCAATATCACTAAGACTTAGTATATACTGCGTCACAGTGCTTTGCAGCTCTCTCTAAGCGGTTTACAGATCCAGCCTCTTGCCCCCAACAATCTGGGTCCTCCTTTTACCCACCTCGGAAGGATGGAAGGCTGTCAACCTTGAGCCGGTGAGACCCGAACTGGCAAACTACAGTCAGCCATCAGTCCGCAGAAGTAGCCTGCAGGACTGCACTCTATCCACTGCACTACCATGGCTAGAATAGGAATAGGAATAGAATAGAATGTAGGAATGGAATAAGGAATAAGGAATAGAACAGAACAGAATAAACAGAGTTGGTTGATGCCATGGAGGAATTCAGGGAACATCTGAAATGATGAGCCCACAAGGGTATGGATTGTCCAGTGATGGTATTAAGATACGGTATAGATGAGAGCTCGGACAAAAAGTAAAATTTAACTCTAAATTCGAGCCTTTGTGGACTTTTTCCAAGAAATAGGAAAAAAAGTAACAATGATGTGGAGATTTGATGATTGGTTAAAAAAAAGAGTGTTGGAAAAATAGATATTATAGCCTAGTCTTAAACTTAAAGTTCAATTTAAGCTTTATTTATATCTTTTGTAAAAGAAGTTGGAAGTCACTTGTTATACTTCTTTTGTATACTTGCTTGTTTTCTGTGCTCTTATCCTCTATGTTTTCCTTTATTCTATCTATCCCCTTTCCTGCCTATTTATCTTTGTTAGTTTTTATCTCATAGCCTATAAAAATCTTAATTAAAAAAGCAAAAATTGCTAAATTTATTCCAGTGATGAAAGGAATGGGTAGGTGCAGTGGTGGGATTTTTTTTTTACTACTGATTTGCTTGTGCGTGTGGGCTCGCGCGCACGATGCTTCTGCACATGCGCAGAAGCGTCCAGTAGGGTGGGCAGAGCTTCTCAAACAAACTGTGCCAGTGAACTTGTCCCAGCCTGACAACAAAGACAAAGAGGATCGGGGGAGGGGAGGCTATGCTGAATTAATAGCCCCCATCCTGTCATTTTCCATCACCCCCCTATCAGCTCACCCAAAGAGAAGAGTTGAAAAGGTGGAAGACATTTGACTGTAGCAGGTTAACAGAACTAACAATAGAATGAAAACCTAAATTTTGCAACAAAAACTACTCTGATTGTTGTGGTCTCTTCTACACACACAATTGTTATGGTATAAAATGCCCTTAGCAAAGAAACCTTCAGCTCTAAGTCTAAGACATAAATGGCTGGATCTACACATGGCAAGAGTCTGGGGCACCAGCAGCATGTGATAAAAAGCAGCTTTCAACCATAACCGTGTAGTAAAAGAGCTGGGCATTTTAAATGTGCATCACACGTGCAACATATTTGATAAATCTTGAGGCTCCGTCACACAGTCACAATCTCATCTTCAATTTTTTTTCATCCTATTTGATGAAATAGGTCTGTGTCTGATTTTGGCTTAGTACATTCTGCAAATCCATCCGTTGTAATTTATAAATGCTTATGGCTTTGCAGCAATTAATTACAATTTGTTCAATCCCAATCAGATAAGATGATAATCTTTATTGTCACTTTTTTCTGTGATGACACTAACACATTAAAAGTAAAATTGTAAAATTGTATTACCCCCAGCTGGGTATAATGTATACAAGTTTAGCAGATGAAAAGAAAAGGGGCATTGTGTTGTATGTTAAAGACCATATCGATTCTAAATTGGTGTATACGGATGGGGAGGGTAGCATCTTAATGGTCGAATTGAAATTTGGTCGATATAAAATCTTGCTGGTGGCCATATACGCACCGAATGACAGCCAAAGTACTTTCTTTAGAAGGTTGCATTTAAAAATTGCAGAGTTAGGCTATGATCATATATGTGTGGTGGGTGATTATAACGTGGTGGCAGATAGGACAATGGATTACAACCCAGGAAACATCCAAAAGGGGGTGTAATTAAGAGAAAGGAGGAGAGTTCTCCCCAAAGTCTTTGAAGACATGAGGGTGGAATATGAATTAAAGGATGTATGGCGTGAACTCCACCCACAGAAACAACAATTTACTTTCTTTTCACATAGACACCAATCCTGTTCTAGGATCGACATGGCCTGGTTGACACCAGAAATTGGGGACTTAATTAAGGAAGCAGCAATTGAGGTTAATACCTGGGCCGATCACAATCCACTCTTATTGGTGTGGAAAGGAGTAAGGCAGGGGAGGAAGAGAAGGTGGATGATGAATACAGAGATAGTGAAAGAACAAGAATTTCAGCAAATGTTTAAAAGGGAAATGAGGTTTTTTTTTTGAAGAAAATAGGAAAGGAGTAACCCCACAAATACTTTGGGATATGGCCAAGGCTTATATGAGAGGCCTAGCTATTAAACATACAATAGGTACACACAGGAAAAAATTAGAAGAGAGGGCAAAATGGGTAACTAAACTGGAGGTGGTAGAAAAAGCCTTGCAACAGAACCCACTAGATGATAGGAAAAAAGAAGAAATGGCTAGAATTAAGCACGGGATCTCTCTTTTAGACCAGGAGGATGTCGCTCGAAAACTTAGGGGGATTAAGCAAAACTTTTTTGAGCATGCTAACAAACCAGGTCGTTGGCTCTCTTATAGACTTCGAAAAGAAAGAGAGAGCAGACGTATAGCTCAACTGCAGAATAGTAAAGGGGAATTAGTAGAAACCAAGGGGGAGAAACAGGAAATTATCCAAGGTTTTTTTCAGCAACTATATAGTAGGGAAGAAGTTTCTGAGGACCAAATTAAGGAATTTTTAGACAATGCAAATCTACTCAAGATCTCAAATGAAGCAAAATGGGTACTGAACCAAAAGATAACAATAGATGAATTAGAAAAGGCAGTCAAAAAAATGGAAAACAACAAAACTCCTGGCATGGATGGTTTGCCAGTTGAAATCTATAAATCTTTTTTGGAAATTTTAGGACAAGAGATGATAGTAATAGTTAATGCTGTCTTGACGGATTCTATCGCACCGAAATCATGGGCTGAGGCTTATATAACCCTTTTGCCTAAAGCTGGAGCTGACCGCACCCAAATTAAAAACTATAGGCCCATTTCACTTTTGAATGTGGATTATAAAATCTTTGCAGCTATATTGGCAGATAGACTTAAATTTTTCCTTAACAAATTTATACACCCTGATCAGAACGGCTTCCTGCCGTCAAGGCATTTGAAAGATAATGTTAGAATTATTTTGGATGCCTTAGAATATTATGAAGCTCGGCCGGATAAACAAGTGGCCTTTATGTTTCTTGACGCACAAAAGGCTTTTGATCGGGTAAATTGGAACTTTATGTTGTCACAATTAGAAAATATGAAGTTTGGAGAAAGCTTCTTAAATGCAATTCGGGCAATTTATGTACGACAAACCGCGACAATATTGGTAAACGGAGAAGAGGCGGGTGATATTGAGATTGGTAAAGGCACAAGACAAGGATGCCCGCTATCCCCCCTACTGTTCATCCTCACATTAGAACCCCTTCTTAGAATAGTGAGAAGTGACACACAAATTAAAGGGTTACGAGCTAAAGCTCAGGAATTTAAGGTCCAGGCTTTCGCCGATGACCTTGTTTTTATCCTGGAGGATCCTATGGCTTCTGGGATACAACTTTTACGTAAAATAGAGGAGTACGGTAGGATAGCGGGGCTACGTATAAACAAAGAGAAGACAAAACTGTTAATTAAGAATATGACTCTGAACCAGAAAAGGGAAATACAAAGCCTCTTAGGGATCAACATGGCCCACAAAGTACAATATTTGGGAATTTGGCTCACGGAGAGATGTTCCTCTATCAAACTATATGAAATTGCTACAACAGGTATCTAAAGATATGACTAATTGGAGTAGCAAACAACTGTCTCTGATGGGCAGGATTGCGACAGTCAAGACATATGTATTACCAAAATTTTTGTTTCTGTTTCAAATGGCACCAACTAAATTGGACAAAATTTTTTAAAAATCTTTGGAGACAATAGTGACACAGTTTATATGGCAAGGCAAGAAAGCACGAATCCAAGCCCAAACATTGCAAAAACGTAGAGAACTCGGAGGCTTCGGAGTACCCAACTGGGAAGCATACTATAACACAGCAATCATGACATGGGTGAAAGATTGGGTGATGTTGAGTAGAAGGCGCCTATTGGCTATAGAGGGACATGACCTCCCCCAGGGATGGCATGCCTCCCTCTGGCAAGAAAGAGACACCCCCCATAGGTACTTCATGGGACATTATATTTGGAAGATTTTTTTTTTCCCAAATATATTTTATTCATTTTCACATTCCATTTTACAGTCACTTATATACTGGATATTTGCTATAAGAAAAGAAATAAAACAAAATAAAAAAGAAAACACAACTCATCAATCACAACCCCACCTGACACTTCCATCCTCCATACACCCCATCTTCCCCCTCCAACTTTCCTTTCCTCCCTCTAACACTCCCCTCCTACTTCCCTTTCCCCTCAAACCTTCCTTCTCCCCTTGCTCCCAGCACGCCCTCCTTACATTCCCCTTACTCCTTCCTTACTCCTCCCTCTTCTTTCCCTCTACCTCTCCCCTTGGTGTATTCCTTTATTCAACTGTTGTTTATTAATATAATATGATAAAAAATAAAATAAACCAAGGAAAAAAAAATAAAGAAAGAAAGAAAAAAAAAGAACAACCGTATACAAGTGCATTCTTTTTCTTATTGAGACTATATTAACACCCCCCCACCCCACCCCCATGAATCCCCATCCCTAATCCTCCCGACTTCCCAGGGCCCACACCTGGCACTGCCCTCTGTCTAAAGTATCTTATGCTCGTATGGATTAAAAATAAAAGTAATATATATAAAAAAAATAGATAGAAAGAAAATACAAATTATATAAAGGAAAAGCAAAGAAAAAAAAAGAAAAGAAAAAAAAAAGAAAAAAAAGAACTCTTTGTATTAAGCTCAGCCCCCCATCTTTATTTTTGTTTAAATAGTGTAAATCATTCTATATGTATTTTATTCTTGTCTCTTGCTTCTTTGTTATTTACCCCATCCTCCTGTAGACTCTCCAGTTCATCTTCCTTAACCTTATATTCAGATAAACATTTATACAAATTTGTGTAGACATCAGTATACAATCTAGCTCAAAATAATCTCACCAAACTTTCCCTTCTAGTAAAATTTAAGCAGCGTGGATCATTCCACATATTCAAATATTACTTTACAGAAGAATCAGTTTGCATCTATCTTAAAATAATCTCATCAAACTTTCCCTTCTGATAGAATTTAAACAGCGTAAATCATTCCGCATGCATTTTAGCCTCGTCCCTTGGTTCTCTAATATTTACCACTATTTCCCATAGTCCCTCCAAATAATCTTTCTTAACCTTATTTTCAAACAGTAATTCACACAAGAGTCAAAATTTATACAAATTTGTGCAGACATCAGTTTACAATCTAGCTCATAATAATCTCACCAAACTTTCCCTTCTAGTAAAATTTAAGCAGCGTGGATCAAATATTACTTTACACAAAAATCAGTTTGCATTCTATCTTAAAATGATCCCATCAAGCTTTCCCTTCTAATAGGATTTAAACAACGTAAATCATTCCGCATGCATTTTACCCTCATCCCTTGCTTCTCTGATATTTACCACTATCAAATTTATGCAGACATTAGTTTACAATCTAGCTCAAAATAATCTCACCAAGCTTTCCCTTCTAATAAAAATTAAGTAGCATGGATCATTCCACATATTCAAATAATACTTTAAACAAGAATCGGTTTACCTTCTATTTTAAAATAATCTCATCAAACTTCCCCTTCTAACAGGATTTAAACAGCGTAAATCATTCTGCATGCATTTTACAAATATACATTCAGCATCACCCCACCAATATCCGATTCCGCTTTTTCTACCGGAGAGAGGTCGTAAACCCCCATTCAATCCACAACTTTGACGAGTATTTTAGAATGTCTAAATCCTCGATCTCCGCTTTTCTGCTTCTCCGAGAGAGGGAGAGCTACCCCCTCCATCTTGCAGCCATGTGGTCTGCTGCTTGCCTTCTCCTTCGGCTTGTCTTTCCTCTTTTCCAAGTGAATCAGGAAGTCCCGCCTTCAAAGTCTTGTAATAGAAATCTCGAGCCTCCGAAACAGAATTGAGACGAAGTCTTTGATTCTCAAATGTGACCGTAATGCCGGCTGGGGCCTCCCATTTATATTGAATCTGATGATTTCTAAGCTCTTTAGTTAAGAAAGTATAGTCTCTTCTTGCTTTTAACCTCTGGGATGGTATTTCTTTGAAGACAATCAAATCCTGGCCATCAACTCGCAACCTGTTATTGTAAAACTTTTGCATAATCGCGTTTCTGGATTCTTTTGTGGAGAAATATATAATTATGTCCCTCGGGAGCTGTCGCTGTTCCGCTACCAACGAATTCTGGCGATAGATTTTCCGAATCTGCCAATCAAAATTAAGTCCCGGGTTTCCCACCGCATGGCTGAAGGCTTCAACAAAGGTCTGTTTCAGATTCTCTCGCTCCTTTTCGCGGAATCCTCTGACTCTTATTGCAAATGCCTTCTTGTTAAAGTTTATCATAACGAGCTGTTCTTGAGTATCTCTAATTTTTTGTTGTAATGTTTGGATATTAGTAGTCAAATTAGAATTAGCCTCCTCCAAGCTCTCCAATTTATTCTCCATTTCAGCGGTATAATCTGTCAGGGCAGACACGGCTACAAACGTATTCGCCTTCATTTGGGCAATCTTAGACTTTAAATTACCATATAGCTCCAATACAAATTCTTTAATTTCTTGTTTAAAGTCATTGAGCATTTGAAAGAAAAATTCCTGTGTTAAGAATTCTCCAGTAGAGGGCGTAGGAGACAAGGGCAGCGATTTCATAGTAGATTCTTTAAATTCATTCATAAATTCTTTAAGCACATTCGTAGAGAGACGCTTCGATTTTGACCTGGGTGCCATTATAAATAAACAAGTAAACAGCGCTCTCGCTCCCCTCTGCTTCCAAAAAAAAAAATTATTTTGTTAAGGAGCGGTCTGCAGGAAGGTAAAGCCGGCTAAGTACATCCCTTATCAGTCACCAACGGAGAGAAATCGCCATTTTGAAGTCCGTTTAAACAAAGAAGCCTCTGGGACAAATGAGGCTGGTGTTTAAGATAGTAATAAAAGCATAAATCTCACAGGGGTGGGACCCGCCCGTATTAATCCTAGCTTCAAACAACTTTGCTTTGTCCTGGGGGGGGGGTCGCCTGTCTAGGGCTGCAAAAAAGGCAGCTGAGAAGAACTGGCTGGAGATAAAGGCTCCGCTTACGCTGGATCTAATCTCCGTCCACAGCCAAAAAAAAAGGAAAAGGCTGTGGATTACGAATAGACCCTAGCCACAGAGCTACTCCCTGCCCCTTTCTAGCCAAAAAGGGGTGATATCTATGATCTTATTTAGATATACAGACCAGATCTCTGAGAGGAGCTCCGTTGAGCCCTCTTCGGCGACAGGCTCCGCCCCCAGGAAGTCATTATATTTGGAAGATTTTGATGGGGGTCTGGGAAAAGATGAGGAAAAAATACTATCTTAGGGTTCCATGCTGGTTGGCACCATTAGAGGCCTTAACGCATCCAAATGTATTTAATTGGACAAGAAACATAACATATAAAGACATCATGACAGAAGATGGCAACATGAAAACAAAGATGGAATTAGAGCAACAGGGCAGGAATTTGGAATGGTGGGAATATTTACAGGTTAGAAACAGGTTTAAAAGTGATAAGGCACGTTTTGGGATCTACCCAAACCCTCAGGGGCTAGATAAGATCCTGTTTGGTGGAGACAAGAAAATGTTATCGAAGATTTACCAATTTTTGACCTGCCAAGATGCTAATGAAGAGATGGACAAAAACCTTCTAATAGCATGGGAGAGAAACCTTGGCTATGAAATTGAAATGGGCAAATGGTGGGATCTATGGAGTAAGACCATTAAACTTACAACATCTACAGCATTCAAAGAAAACATATACAAGATGGTTTATAGGTGGCACTTCCCCCCAACGAGGTTAGCCAAAATGTTTCCTGGGTTATCTCCATTGTGTTGGAAATGTGGAAGAAAGGATGGCACATTCTACCATATTTGGTGGTCCTGTACTGAGGCCACGAAATATTGGAAAAGGATTAAAAAATGGTTAAAAGAGGTTACCGGGGCAAACATGGAATGGAGACCTGAGAACCTTCTACTAAGCATTAAACTAGAAAACATAAGCAGTTCAATATGGCATTTGAGCCTACATATAATTGTGGCCGCAAGAATAACTTATGCACAATTTTGGAAATCCACTACCATACCGTCGGAAGATGCTATAATTAAAAAGATCTATGAATGTGCAGAAATGGACAGAATGACGGGTTGGCTGAGGGACAAAGGAGAAATGGAACATTATCTTAGCTGGAACCTATGGTATATGTGGGCGACAAGGAGAACAGCAGGGACTTAAAATGGGGAAAGTTAACATGGGTATTGTAATAGATCCCTGAACTTTGCAATGAGAAGATGTGGCTTAGAGACCTAACAATGAGGAAGGAAAGAAAAAGTTGGGCTGTGAATGACTGTCACCGCGGGGGGGGGAGGGGGGGTTGTATGTTTAAAATGGTATTTGTATCTGTATGTTTTACGCTTAAAAAAAAAAGTATAACTAATGAATGCCGATACAAAAGGCTGTATATTTACTTTATATTGTTATGTATGATTTGTCTTTCTTATGTTGTTGTATTTTTCTTTCTGTTTTTTAAAGGTAATAATGTTTAATAAAAATTATATTTAAAAAAAAAAGTAAAATTCTGATGCCTACTCTCAAAAGAAAATCTATACCCATACACACACATGCACATACATATGCTATAATATATACATACACATACACACATATATATTATTCACAGTCCATTTTGAATGCATAAGTTGTATCTTAGGTGATGAGGGTTTATAGGTCAGGCCGGCCTCCTTTTGTGAGGAAAACAGTAGCTCGGCCAACACAGGCTGGCTCACTCCTTGAACTCAGCCGTCCTGCAGGGGGCGCCCTCGTTCAATCTTTGTATGTTGAACTGATCCAACTGGTGGAGAGTTGCTGAGCAAGCCAGGCTGGGCAATCTCCCTCACAGCTACCTGCCACTCTGAGCCCTGATTTTGTGGGGCTTCAATTGCACCATCCTGGCCATCATCTTGACTTTTCTGACCATCCCTACAAGCAGCCTTGCTTAACTGCCAATATAATCTTTCTTTGGCAGCAAGCAGGGCTGCTTCTGATGGGAGCCAAAGGCGATCCCTGGACTGGCCACAAATGGGCAGGCCTGGGGTGGTTTGGAGAGAGCGAGGTGCCTTTGTGCCAAAGCGTTTGAACTTGGAGGCCAACACTGTGCTCGAAGGCAAAACCTTTTGCAATTTGAGTTGGGGGCTGAGCTCATTGGGGCGCCTGGCCAGGACTAATCAGCTTCATTCTTCTGGCTGGACAAAGGCCCTCCGTCTTCTTCTCAGTGGCCCCTCCCTGCCTTCTTCCTTGCCAATAAAAGAGCAACTTAAGAGTCTGAAGCTCCCAAAAGATTTTCCCCCTGGAAAAAGAGATGAAATAATGGGAGCCTGGGACCAGCTCCCAACCCTTCCAGCGGAAAGCACAGTTGCCTGCTGGTTTAATGCTTTTCAAAGAGTTCAAGAGGCCCAAAGTTCATTCCTTATTATTCCAGCCTAACATGATAGCCACACTCGGCTTCCTCTCCAGTCTGGCCACTTAGACTCACCCAGAGTGATAAATGCTACCCAAGACTTGAAAAACAACAGAGGAGGGGAGGAAAGGACTGGACGTCCACCTTGCCCTTTCAGGATGGAGATGAATGATGTGGCAAGACAATGCTCAGTCAAGGCAACAGCAGCTCCTGGGCCATTGGCGGAAGGCAAGCGGGCTGCTTGTTGCAAAGGAAGGCGCTCAATGGCCATAGAGTTGCAGGGCTAGAGAGTGTCTCCCAGCCTTTGTAGGATGAGCAGATCAGGAGCAGACGCTACAAAGATGATACAAATACGATTGATTGTTGGAGTTATAATAATAATATTATATTTAAAGAATTCTGCCGGTTTGGATTGCTTCACCTGAACCGGTAGTGGAAATCACAGGTGGCCTTTTCCATCTGCCCCGGCTCTTTGCCCTCCCATTTAGGCATTTTCTTTAGCTAAAGAGCATGCAAGGAAGGCCGAGTGCACATGTACTCTCACCTTTGTGAACTGGTAGGGAAGGCAACCACACACAAAGAGATCCAACCTTTCCTGCTAGGCACGGACTTTCCATGTTAGTGACCCCCTGATTCAATGGATGGTTGGGGAAATAGCCAGATCTCTTTGGCTATTAGGAACGTTTGGGTCACTGAGTCCTCCAGGCACACTTTAACAGCACCTTCACTCCCTAGCAAAAGAATTTTGGAATAAAAGTTTAAGGATTTTCTTTAAAAAAATCTTTTGGAATAAGGAGAAAAGGGGTGATTATAACTGTGATTTTGTAAAATTAGAAATGGACTTGTGTGCAAACTGAATGTATTTTATGCACGTTATGTTGATACAGCGGCAAAAACTGAAGTGCAATTTTAGGGTACAGCAACAGAATATTGTCTCCAATCATGGAAGTGATTCACTTTACTCTATGTACCCTATTTTTTTCTCTTGCTTTCAGTTCTGGGCGCTACACATCAAGAAGGATTCAAAGGAAATTCAGAGAAGGACAATGATCAAGAGGCTAGAAATGAAATCCTAAGAACGCAGTGCAGGAGCCGAGTATGTTCTGTCTTTAAAAGGGAGACTGAGAAAGTGTGTCTGTCACCTGCAGATGAGGGCAGGACAAGAAGCAATGGGTGGAAACTAATCAAGGAGAGAAGCAACCGAGAACTGAGGAGAAATTTCTTGACAGTAAGTACAATTGATCAGTGGAACAACTTGCCTCCAGAAGTTGTGAATGTTCCAACACTGAATGTTTTAAAGAAGAATTTAGATAACAGGGACGTGCAGTCACTAGAGGCAAGGGAGGCGGAGCCTCCCCAGTCTCCTGAGAGAAAGGAAAGAGTTTAAAAAAATTTTTTTAATGAATTAAAGCCAGGATAGTTGCTACCAGATTTCAAGTCACAGTGGCTTGGTGTCTGCTCTCAGTGTTAACTAGGAGGAGGCCAGAGAATTTGGGGCCTCTTTTGCTTAAGGAATTTTTCACCTTTTAAAAGTTAAGGTGGAGTTAAAAAGCAAAAGATTTAATATGCAAAAGAGGCACTGATTCTCCCGCCTCCTGATCTGGGAGCAGCGAATCATGTCTTGCACTTGAGCGACTGCGCAAGTGCAAGGGTGATTCTGGAGAGGTTTTTCTTTCACCAGCCACCATTTCTTCTGCAGCCAGCCCAGCACCGGGAGGACGAGGAGGAGAAGAGCGGTGAGCCCTTGTGGCTGGCTGGGGAGGGACTCACCGCTCTTCTCCTCCCAGCCAGCCAGCCAGCCACCCCCACCCGACCTGCTCCCTGCCTGGCTGGCCAGCTGGCACAAAGACAAACCGCTCTTCTCCTCCCAGCCAGCCAGCCACCCGACCTGCTCCCAAGAATGTCAGCGGGGACGGAGGAGACGGGAGGTGAGGCGGCAGAGCGCGGCAGAGCGCGGCAGAGCACGGCAGAGCATGGCAGCGGCGAGAAGCAACACCCCCACCGCTGTGTCCGACAGGCATCTCGCGTTTATGTCCATCATAAACGAGAGACGCCTGTCGGACACAGCGGCGGGGACATTGCTTCTCGCCGCTGCCGCGCTCTTGCCTCACCAACGGTATCCCTCACCGGACGTCACTGTTAGATAACCATTTGTCCAAAGTGGTGTAGGGCAGGGGTCCACAAACCTTTTGAACATGGGGCCGATTCATGGTCCCTCACACTGTTGGGGGGTGGCAGGATCGGCTGGGTGGGTGTGGCTAAATTGTCATGTGTCATGGCCAATTTTGCCTTTGTCCTTGCAGTACTTGCTCAACCCAAGGAATCTATTTACTTAAGACACACCCCCCTCCCCAAAGGGAAAAAGAGCACAAACTTTCTTGCCACTTGCCTGACTTCATTACAACAGCAGCTTCAGGCTCCTTAAAATAGGCCATTAGAAAAAGAATAAAGCAAATAGGATTTCCTTCAAAATAACTCCTGATCATATATTTCAGACCATACGATAAACCAGACTGAGAACTGCACCAATTAAGACTGCAACTAAAACCCTCAAGATGGGCATTGAGAGACATTGGAAGCAGGCGGAAGAAGGCGAGAATCAACACACACACACACACACACACACACACACACACTCCAATGGTGAATTAAGGAGGAATAATCATCCCTCAGACTGTTGGGGGTCGGACTATAGTTTGAAAAAAACCTGAATAGATTTCTATGAACACTGCACACATCTTCATTTGTAGTGCAAAAAAACCACAAAATAATACAATATTTAAAATGAAGAACAATTTTAACCAATTCAATGGGAAGTGTGGGCCTGCTTATTTGGGATTACAGGGCTAAAAGTCTTTTAGGCCTGGAGGAGAATTCACAAACTGATTTGCTTTTTGCCACCTTGTGCATGTTTATACACACAACTGAATATCTACCAAAATTGTTCAGCAACCAATTTGGTGGATGTACTTTATATATGGGAAGAATCAAAGCAGTGGGTGAGTTCTCTTTCAAGCATTATACTGTGGTTGCATTTGAATTAATGTTAGCCAACTTCAGCTGATTTTCAAAAAGCTAGGAGCTGTGGAGACATGTTCCCCATATGGGGGTTGGACTATAAGGCCACCAAGATCCCTTCCAACTCTAGTATTCTATTCTATTCTCTTCTATTCTCTATATTTTCTATTCTGTTCTGTTCTATTCTTTCCACTATTTCTGTGATGGCGAACCTATGGGACGCATGCCACAGGTGGCATGTAGAACCATTTGTTAGGGCACCCAAGGCGTTGCCCTGTCAACTCCAGGGCACATGCGTGTGCTGGCCAGCTGACTTCAGCCTTGATTTTTGCCCGTTTTGGCTTCAGGGAAGCCCTTAAAGCCTCTGGAGGGCAAAAAATGGCCCTACTGACAAACCGGACATCCGTCCCCAAACTTCTGGGTTGCCAGTAGGGCCATTTTTCACCCTCAGGAGACTTTAGGAAAGCCACCTGAAGGCTCTGGAGGGCCTCCAAGGGGGGTTGGGGAGGCCGTTTTTGCCCTCCCCAGGCTCCTAGAAAGCCTCTGGGGATGATGAAAAACGGGTCCATCGTGTGCCAAAATTCGGGGGGGGAGAGGGGGCGGCACTTACATGTGTGTGGGGGGGTTGCGCGCATAGAATAATGGGTGTGGGCATGCCCATGCATGACCCCCCTGTGCTCCCTCCGCTTTTGGCACGTAATGGGAAAAAGGTTAGCCATCACTGCACTATTTCTAGTCCATTCCACTCCACTCCACTCCACTCTATTCTATTCCATTCCATTCCATTCCAGTCCAGTCCAGTCCAGTCAAGTCCAGTCCATTCCTTATGCGGCTGTGTTGAAGCCCAGCAGATCCAATCCTGTCTCTTGTCACTTGCTGTCTGAGCTAGAGTTTTGCTTTGGATAATTGCTGCCACTAGCAGAGCTTCCACACGGAAGCGGCTCTAGCCAAGGAGCCAATGGACCAGCGAGATTTAGGAGCTTCGTGCAGTCAGGATTCTTGACCAAGTCAATGCTACGTCAAGTCAAATATAGCTGCAGACTCCTTTCCGACCTTCCCCTGCCACACAAGGAGGCCAAGGGGAGAAGCAAAGCTGGGCTGTCCTGATTTCCTTTCTGTGCTTAGGACTTCCAGCCATAGAATACAGACTGGGACGAAACAGACATTGTAGAGAGAGGAACATGTTTGCACAGCTGTGGGACGCAAGAGTCGGTTTGGCTGTCTCATTAAAAAGAAGGAAATCTCTGCTGGTCAGTCAAGAACTTGATGGGAGTCCAATATTCTCTTTCCCAAAGTCAGCCAATCCGATGCCTCCTCCCACCAGCAGGAGATTAGTACCAGTGTCTTCCAAATAAGTCATTACCACCAGGCATTGTAGCCATGCAGGATGGGTGATGATGGAAACTGGGGTGAAATCCAGTGCATAGCTAAAATGTGAAGCTCCTGGTTACAAGATAAAAATTATCCTTGCTTTACTTAGCTGAGTCTAAGAACAGAATGGAAAACTCTGTAGAGGACACAATATGTGGAGAATGATTGTGTGTAGGAGTGCACAGTGTGCTGGGGGAAGGAGAGGGAGAGAGAGAGAAGTTCTTCACGGAGAAAACAAAACTCAAATGCAAAGATATACCGAGCTCTTGGTAACTGAGGCTGTGAAACAGTGGTGGGTTTCAAAAATTGTTCGAACCTACTATGTGGGTGTGGCCTCCTTTGTGGGAGTGGCTTGCTGCCCATGTGACCGGATGGGAGTGGCTTGCTGCCCATGTGACCAGATATGAAGATGCCGACGACACTTGTCAGAACCACCCTAAATTACCTCACACACAGCACTGGCATGCATAAGAATATGATGTAAACTTGTTTTTTAAAAGGCATCTTTGGTTTGCGTTAAAACAACTTCAACACACGCAATGTTCTGATTGCACCACAAATGCAGTAGTCATCCTTACCTTTCACGGAGGCACTGAGTTTTATAAATATGAGCATGATAGTGTAGAATAATCATATCCAAGGACCAGTGGTGGGTTTCAAAAAATTTTGGAACCTCTTCTGTAGGTGTGGCCTGCTTTCTGGGTCCACTGGTGGAACCTCTTCTAACCAGTTTGGTAGATTTGACGAACCGGTTCTACTGAATAGGTGCGAACTGGTAGGAACCCACCTCTGCTGTGAAAGTATATTTGGAACAAAAGTTGATTTCAGAATTATTATGAGCTAGCTGTGTGATGTGGCAATTTTAGATTGCATCAAGAGATAGATCATTTCCAAGTCATGAAAAGCAGCAGTTTCATTTCCTTGTACTTTGGTCAAGCTACAATATTGCAATCTTGTTTCTCCAATATCTATTCAGCTAGTAACTCTGTCAAAAAAGAAAAGCAGGTTAAACTTTTTTGGGAGAAATCCACGTGGTGCTTGTTGCATTCTTTTTCAGATATTCAGACCATTTAACCATCTATTCAAAGCATTGTCCATTATAGATGTGAAGCTAACAGATATGGTAATTTCCAAAGTCCTCTTTCTTTCCCCCTTTTGAAGATTTGCTCCAGTCAACTCCCTTTTCCATGCAACAGATCCATAGCCTCTTTGCCCTTTGGTTGGTGTCTGAGGTGGGGGGGCATTAGAAGACCAAAGTAACCAAAGAAATGGTTGGCTTTGCTTTATTGTTCAGGGAGCCAATTGTTGATAGCTTTAATTTGCATTCCTGCATGGAGTAGGAAGTAGAATGGGATGATATCAAGGAACCCTTCCAAGTGTAGGATTCTATGAAGAAGTTGGAGTGTGGCGATCACTAGAAGCCCACATAGGTTTCCCAAATGTGCTTTTTCAGGAGGCAACTGGACTTTCTGGTTTTTCTTTGAAGACATTTCGCTTCTCATCCAAGAAGCTTCTTCAGCTCTGAAAGGATAGTGGGGAATGGGAAAATTTCTGCAAGGAATATAAACCCTTCCATTCCCTTCCATCCAGTCAGAGCTGAAGAAGCTTCTTGGATGAGAAGCGAAACATCTTCAAAGAAAAACCAGAAAGTCCAGTTGCCTCCTGAAAAAGCACATTTGGGACAACCATAATCTGGATGATTGAGATTCTACAGACTTCCAGCCTAGGTTTGTTAAAGCAAAGATCATACAAGAGAAACCTTATTACCTTCTTTGACAAAGTGACTATAATAATGGATCAAGGAAATGCGGTGAATATAATTTACTTGGACTTCAGTGAGGCATTTGATAAAGTAGACTACAATCTATTACTTGACAACATAGAAACATGTGGGTTAGACAGCATCACTACCAGAGGTAGGTCGCTACCAGTTCAACCGAACCAGTAGTGGCAGCGGCGGGAGGCTCCGCCCACCCACCCGGATGCTTCTGTGCATGTGTAGAAGCATTGGGTTTGTGCGAGGCCAAGCAAACCGGTAGTAAACCGCTTAGCAACCCACCACTGATCACTACCAGATAGATTTGTAACTGGCTCACCAACTTACTCAACGTGTAGTTCTTAACGGAACTGCATTTACATGGAGGGAATTATGCATTGGAGTACCCCAAGGTTCTATCTTAGGCCCAGTACTCCTCAATATCTTCATCAATGATTTAAATGAGGGGATAGAAGGGGAACTCATCAGATTTGTAGATGGCACCAAGCTGGAAATAGTCAAGACTCCAGAAGATAGGTTCAAGATACAGAAGGATCTTGACAGACTTCAACACTGGACCCTATCTAACAAAATGAAATTCAATAGTAAGAAAAGTCAAGTTCTACATTTAGGTAAGAAAAACTAAATGCACAGGTATAGAATAGATGGTATCTGGCTCAATAGTAGTAAATGCAAGAGTGGACAATCACTTAAAAATGTAGCATTAACAGAGGTATAGAAGGAAGATCACACAAAGTGTTAATACCAATTTATAATGCCTTGTTAAGACCACACTTGGAATATTGCATCCAGTTTTTGTCGCCATGATATAAAAAATATGTTGAAGCTCAAATAATGACTGCAAAGAAGATCAACAAAGATGATTAGGGGACTGAAGACTAAAATATATGAAGAACGGTTGCAGGAATTGAAGTGAAAACAAGGACTAGAAGTGACATGATAGCAGTCTTCCAATATCTAAGGGGCTATGACAAAGAAGATGGGACATCCTGTTTTCCAAAGCACCAGAAGGCAATTCAAGAAGCAATGGATGGAAATTAATCAAAGAGAAGCAACCTAAAACTAAGGAGCAATTTCCTGATAGTTAAAACAATCAATGGGACAACCTGCCTCCAGAGGTTGTAGGTGACTCAATCACTGGAAGTTTTAAAGAAGAGATTAAACAACCATGGTCCAAAATGGTATATGGTTTCCTACTATACCAGGGGTTGGACTAGAAGACCTCCAAGTCCCTTCCAACTCTGTTATTCTGTTAAGATAAAACAATGACAGTATCACCACCAGATGGATTTGTAATTGGTTGAACAACTGCACTCAAAAGTTAGTCCACAATGGGACTATATTTACATGATGTACATCAGTTTGGTACCTCAAGGTTCAGTCTTAGGCCCAGTACTCTTCCACATCTTCATAAAGATCTACATGGGGGGATTGAAGGGGAACTCATCAAATTTGCAGAAGACACCAAACTGGGAAGAATTACCACACTTCTGAAGACTCAATATTCAGAAGGATCTTGACAGAATTTAATATTGAGCCCTATCCAAAAAGATGCAGTTCAAGGGTGAGAACAGAAGATCCTGCACTGAGTCAGGAACCAAAAGCTCAGATATAGAATAGATGGTTAGCTGGTTCAACAGAAATAACCATGGAGGGACCTTGGTGTCTCTGTGCACCACCACTTAAGTATGAGCCAGTACTGTGCTGCAGCTGCCGAAAGAGCCAATGCAGTCCTAGGCTGCTTCAACAGAGGAATAGCACCGAGATCATGAGAAGTGGGAGTACTGCTTGATATTGCACTGATGAGACCACTCCTGGAATACTGCATCCAGTTCCTGGTCGCCAAAGTTTAAAAAAAAATGCAGAGGCCCTAGAAGGAGTGTAGAGAAGACCAATAAAGAAGATAAAGGGCCTGGAGGCTAAATTGTATGATGGACGGCTAAGGGAACAAGGTATGTCCAGCCTAATGAAGAGAAGGATGAGGGTGACATGAGGGGCTATGACAGAGAAGAGATTTAGTCTCAATAGCACCCGAGGCAGGACAAGGAGCAATGGGTAGAAGTTTGCTAAAGAGGGATCCAAACTGGAACTGAGGAGCTTCTTGAGAGTAACAACAACTAATCAATGAGACACCTTGCCTCCTGGAGTTGTGGGTGCTCCATCACTGGAGGTTTTAAAGAAAGGTTTGGCAACCATTTGTCCAGGATACTATAAGGTCTCCTGCCTTGGGAATGCGGTTGGACTAGAAGACCTCCAAGGTCCCTTTCAGCCCTGTATCTCTGTGAATGCTAATTCACATGGTAGCCGCTGAATTTGGGGGCTCAGCAAATTTTGGGGCAGAGGTTTTGGGTCTGCATTGCTTATCTTTATTTGTAAGTCAATAAGTAAAAATAGGGATTGGCTTTTCTCTTCCCTGTTTCCCTAATCAAATAAATATACTTGGGAAATTTTACAGATCATATGTAAAATAGGCAGTCATGGAGAAATCTGAGTAGTTGTCCTGTAGTGACACATAAGATCTCTGCCCCAACTCATAGCTGCAGGGAAGGATCTCCAGATGACAACCATCTGTCTGGAATCTTTCCGGATTCCCGCACTGAGCAGCCCTTGCAAGGCTTCTCTTTTTTTGCTGCATTCCCATGACACGGCCTTTGTTTCATCATCCCAGTCTGTGAGTGAGGCAGCCTCCAGACTCCAGCCACGCGGCTGCAAAAGCAATATTCTCCCATTTCTTCTGACAGCGGCATCCAAGAGCCATCTGTCTGGGAAACCCATTAGGCTTTGACTCCCAATTCCTTGGAAGGAAGTCAGGTCACTGGCAGAGAGAATAGGATAGAAATCAGCAATGAGGATGCTAATGTAGTTTTCTATCCACCCAAGTATGGGTCTGGGATGCCATCGGCTCTTTCTCATGGGCTGAGCAAAGTTCTTTTCCCCAAATCTGACCTAGAAAAGAATACCGTAAGATTAAAATCTCCTGCCCGAGACATCATATTAAAGACAAAGACTGATGGAATTTCCATGATCTCTCATGATGGTGGGAAAACATTCGTCTGTCTCTTTAAGGTGGGCTAGAGGTAGAGAGACAGGGATTGTTCACAGATGGGAGTCTCCTTTTGCGCCCAGGTTTAGTACTATTCCAGAAGAGCATCAGCCATGTTCAAAGGCAACCAATGTATAGCAGGAACCATGTTTCCCTCCTGCTCCAATGTACAGCCATTGCCCTGAGAGTATTGGTCAGCTGCCAATCAGGTTGATCTAAACCTCAGAGCCAGGGAGGGTCCCATTTGAAGGAATGGGCTTGTCCTGTTCTTCAGACCAAGGAGGAGGGCAGAGTCCAGACTCCAGAAGGAAAGAGGCACAGGCCTAAAATGATCTATAGGGAGAGTGTTGATCCCACCCTAGAGATCAGGGGACCCTTTGGACTGAGAGAGTGGCCAGATGATACCCACAATGAAGATGCTTGTTGTCTACTTAAATCAGAAAACAGGATGGCACCATATCAGAGGTGGTATTCAGCTGGTTCTCTCCAGTTTGGGCAAACCGGTAGCAGCAGCTGTGGGAGGCTCCACCCACCCACCCCTACATAATGTGCAACCTTTTGCGCATGTGCAGATATGACGCATGTGTGTGAAGCAAGCGCACATGTGCTCACATTTGCGAACTGGTAGAGAAGATAAGTGAATCCCACTGCTGCACCATATGGAGAGCTAAAGGTGATTTTGAGTTGCGTCTCAGGTAGGGGGTATCTATCAGAGAAAGGCATGATTAGGAGGACATAGCAGAAGAAAGAGGTCACAGGACATTTTCGTGTCATGGATAAAAGCATCTTAACTTTGGTCAAAGAGATCCATCGATTTTCTGAGATGTGTGTGATGCTCAGGTGTTAATTTTTTTCTTCCATTCTTTAAAATCACATGAAGTTTCTTTTAACATTATACTATATTTTTGTATATTTCCCTTCTTCAAAATCTTAGGAAGACAAAATCTGACCACAGTCGGAAAAAAAAAAAGCATTGAGACTTTTCGTGAGGACATGGTGAGATACAGTGGTGGGTTGCTGCCGGTTTGTCCCAGATCGGCCGAACTGGTAACGGTGGTGGAAAGCTCTGCCCACCACCTGGATGCTTCTGCACATGCGCAGAAGCATTGTGCATGCACAGGAATGTGCGCAGGAGTGCGCCTGAACCAGTAGTAAAGAAATTGGCAATCCACCTCTGGTGAGATAACCGTCCCTGAAGGAGTGGAGACGACATTATGGCTGATCACTGCAAAAATCTCTCTGAAGAAAGGAGACATCATGGGATTTCCCACTTGTACTCTCAAAACCTTCTCCTTGTGAATAGATTGGAAGGGCTGGGGTCTTTGTGGTTGGTGGGGAGTAGAGCAGCTGGGAATCAAAGAACTGGGCATGGCTAGTCTAGGAGAGAGAAGGAACAGGGGAAACAGGATAGCAGGGTTCCAATATTTGAGGGGCTGTCACAGAGAGGAGGGGGTCAAGCTATTCTCCAAGGGCTAAACAAGGAATAATGGATGGACACTAATCAAGGAGAGACTCAACCTAAAAATAAGGAGGATTTTTCTGACAGTGAGAACAATCAACCAATGGAACAGAAGTTGCATTTGGAAGTTGTGGGAGCTTCATCACTGGAAGATTTCAAGAAGAAACTGGACTGCCATCTGTCAGAAATGGTATAGGTTCCCCTGCTTGGGTGGGGGGTTGGACTAGATGACCTCCAAGGTACCTTCCAACTCTGTTAATCTGGAGACATGAGTGCACTACAGAAATTGCAGTATTCATTCTCTCTCTCTCCCTCCCTCTCTCTCTCTGTGTTTGTGTGTTCTCTCTCTGAATTCCATCTATGTCCACAACTGTAATGCAGCCTATATGGACCTAAAGCTTGGTCAAGCCTAATTTCTAATCACTTTTTGAAATATTGCTTTTTATTGCTTTTTAATATTAAAAACTAGCAGAATCGCACTGGATTTCACTGGATTTCTTTCCATTCTTAATCACTGGAATTTTCAGTGTGACTTTTAAGTTTGTCTTAGCAATTTGGGGGAGTAAATGTGACTGTTGTTTTTGAAAAGCTATAAATGGACTAAAGGTCTAGAATGGACTTCAAATGGGATTTTCAAATTAATTGAATGAATCCTCCCTATGGGAAAATTGTTTGTGGTCTGAATTCTGAAAAAAAGGATAGGATGGGATATTGACGTTTGAACTACAGAATAAACTTAAAGGAAATAAAAAATATATTTAATGAAGGAGAATGCCTATCTGATTTGTTAATACATAATGGAGATAAATAACTTAAAAAGTACTGAACGATATATGTTCATATATGTGAACAGTTAATTTAGAAATAAATTTCAGGAATGTCTGCCATGATAGACAGATTCTGTGTCAATGATGTTAATATAGGTATAGAATAGGTGGCACCTGGCTCAATAGCAGAGACTGTGGGAGGGATCTAGGAGTCCTGGTGGACAGCCATTGAAGTATGAGCCAGCAGTGTGCTGCAGATGCCCCAAAGGCCAATGCAATTCTAGAATGCATCAACAGAAGGATACTGTCTAGATCATGTGAAGTGTTAGTACTGCTTTATACTGCACTGGTAAGACCACAGTTGGAATGCTGTGTCCAGTTCTGATCACCACAAAGAAGATGTTGAAATTCTAGAAAAAGTGCAATGAAGAGCAACAAAGATGATTTGAGGATTGGATGCAAAACTGTATGTTGAAACTGTATGTTTCAACCTTTCTCTGACAACCTTTCAACCTTTCTCTGACAAAGAGAAGGACTAGGGGTGACATGATACCATTTTTCCAACATTTGAGGGGCTGCCACAGAGAAGAGGGGCTCAGACTATTCTCCAAAGCACCTGAAGGCAGGACAGGAAGTATGGAACAGATGGAAGTTTATCAAAGAGGGATCCAACCTAGAATTAAGAAGAAATTCCCTGTCAGTGAGAACGATTAATCAATGCAATGGCTTGCCTTTAGAAATTGAGAGTGCTCCATCAATGGAGGTTGTTATGAAGAGATTGGACAGCCATTTGTCCAGAGTATGCAAGGGTACGTGCATCTGTTTCAGCTCCCAAAAAGATCAGTCAATCAGCCTAAAAATGGAACAAATATTAAGTTTGGTCCAGAAATCCTTGTCTAAGATCATCATCTTCAGCTAACCCAGAAAAAAAGGTCAAAATTATGAGCTTGCAGCAATTTCACTGCTAAGCTCCTCAAGAAAAAACAGCTGACCATCTGGGAGAGTGGCTTGTTGTAGACACGGATCACAGCTCCAAAGGGCAAGGAACCCATGGATTGGTCTGTAATGAAACCAGATACCAGATCCAAAACTTTCTTCCCAATAGGCTTTCAGTTGGAAAGGCATGGAATGCAGTTGCTTGTATGATCTTCAGGTCACGTAATAAAAAATTAAAGAGGTTGAATTTTTAAATTTCCTAACAGTGCAAGTTCACCCCGTGTACTTTTTCCTCTCCTTCTCTGGGTGACAGCAGAGCAGTCCCTCCCTAGGAGGCAAAGGCAAAACCACTGGAAAATGTTGCCAAGAAAATTGCAGGGTTGACAGGAGTCAACACTGAGTCAGATCAAACAAAACTAATTCCATCTTGTTCAGAAAAAGGGAGACAGAACATGGAACACATTGGAAGGGACCTTGGAAGTCTTCTAGTCCAGTGTTTCTCAACCTTGTCAACTTGAAGATGTCTGGACTTCAACTCCCAGAATTCCCCAGCCAGCATTCGCTGTTCTAGTCCAACCCCCTGCTCAAGCAGCAGACCCCATACCATTTTTTACAAGTGGTTGCCACAAGGCAAGCTATATCATTAGTTGATCATTAGGACATTTCTCCTTAATTCCAGGTTACTTTTCTCCTTGGTTAGTTTCAATCCATTGTTTTTTGTCTTGACTTTTGGTGCTTTGGAAAATAGTTTGACTCCCTCGTCTTTGTAGAAGTCCCTCAAATATTGGAAGACTGCTATACCCAATTCCTGTAGCCATTCTTCATATGTTTTAACCTCCAACCCCCTAATCAGAGGTGGCATTCGGCAGATTCTGACCAGTTCTGGAGAACCTATAGGGGAAATTTTGAGTAGTTTGGAGAATCGGTAAATACCACCTCTAACTGGCCCCACCCCCATCTATTCTCGGCCTCCCGAGTCCCAGCTGATAGGGAGGAAATGGGGATTTTGCAGTATCCTTCCCCTGCCATGCCCACCAAGCCACGCTATGCCTACCCAGCCACATCCACAGAACCGGTAGTAAAAAAAAATTGAATCCCACCACTGTACCTATAATCATTCTTATTGCTCTTTTCTGCACTTGTTCTAGAGTCTCGACATCTTTTTAATATTGTGGTGACTAGAACTGGATGCAGCATTCCAAGTGTGGTCTTACTAAGACTTTCTAAAGAGCTACTAGAACTTCACATGATCTTGATTCTATCCATCTATTAATGCAACCTAGGATTGCATTTTGGCTGCTGCCACACCAACTTGTGGCTCTTATATAAAGTGATTGTCCACTAGGATGCCAAGATCCCTCTCATGGTTACTGGCATTAAGCCAAGTGTCACCTAGTCTGTCCCTATAAATTTGGTTTTTCTTGCCTAAATATAAAACCTTACTTTTATCAGCAGTGAATTTCATTTTGTTAGATAAGGCCCCAGGTTCAAGTCTGTCAAAATCTTATCTTCTGGGGGTATGGGCTATTCCTGCCAGCTTAGTGTTGTCTGCAAATTTGAAGAATTCCTCTTCTATTACCTTGTCTAGATCAAACCTTGGGGTACCCCACTGCTTACCTCCCTCCATGTGGATGTAGTTATGCTGAGGTGGGTACGATTTGTAAGCCAGTTACAAACCCATCTGGTGGTGGTGCTATCTAACCCACATTCTTGTAGCTTACCCAGAAGTAGGTTGTGGTCTACTTTATCAAATGCTTTACTGAAATCTAAGTATACTATGTCCACAGCATTTCACTGATCCACTAATTAGTCACTTTGTCAAAGTATGAAATAAAATTTATTTGGCATGATGTGTTTTTGACAAACTTGGCAAACTGTACATCTTGCAAACTTCACAATTTGGCAAACTTCACAATTTGTTGCACAAACTAAGCAGAATATCCTGGAAGATAAAGATGATGATGACTATGATAATGCAAAGTAAAAAAGATCAGGCGAGCTCGTGGCCTTGGACTACAACACCTCATATTTCTTCCTCCGTTGATGAAGGCATGTGTCTTCCTCCAACATTTTTCCCACAACAGCCCTGTGGCTGAGAGACTGGCCTAAAGTCACCCAAGGAGTTTTCCTAAGTGAGGGTCAGCTTGAACTTTGGGCTCCCCATTGTTAGTCCAACACTACACATTGCCTGGAAGTCAATGAGCATTCTCAGATGCTTCCGTGACATAACGGCTTTTTGAGGGAGAATTTCAGTATTCTAGCATTTTAGTATTTTAAATATTTAATAATTTAGCAATTAGGTCTTTTAGAGTTTCTTTTGTAATATTTTAGTATTGGATTGCATGCATTTGTATTCACGATGCATCTTGTTTTTTTGTTCACCCATTAGTGATCCCCCCCACCTTGTATAGTAGTATAGCTGTTAGTTAAGATTTTGCTCAGTCACCCTAAGAAAGGATCTGATCTTTTTGATGGAATTTTTAAATAATTTTGTTGCAGGACTGCAGAATATTTGGGTTCCGCAGAACTGGTGAAATAATGATTTGTAGTAGAAAGATGCTTTTTTTGGAATTGGCCAAAACTTTTGTTGAAATAAAAACAATTTAGAAAATGTGGCAGATTTGTTACAAATTTGTAACTCAGCAAAGAGACGAAGGGGCTAACTCACCTTGAACCTGCTGACTGAAAATAGATGACTGCCAAACAGGCTTTTTAACCCACTGTCTAAATCTAAAAATTCATTTTGAAATCTTCACTGTGACCATTTTCAAGGGATCAAATACTGACTTGCTTGAACAAAGCAGTGCAGATTTGGCAGGTTCACTTCCAGTTTTTCGGAGTAAGTGCTCCCTCTCGCCCCCAGCCACATAATACGATACTCCATGTTTTTGTGGTCTCCTTCTTGGCACCTCAAGATTGCAAGTACTGCCTAGGAGGAAAAGTTTGTTTGGCCATTGCAGATGAGTCCTCGCTGGAGTGCTTTCCAGGCGAAAGCCTGCTGCTTCTGACAGCCAAGGCTGGGGGAATCCCTGCTGCTGGCACGGTCGGGTGCTGCTGAGCCTCTGCTCCCGGCCACCACATCCCACTCCACTCCTCTGCTCCTGCACCTCCTACAGCCCCGTCCCTCCCACTTCCTTTTGAGAGCTGCTGCTTCTGTCAGGAGTGGAAAGAGACTTGTGGGATAAGCAGGCTGCTTTTCACCGAGTTGGACCTCTGTTTGGCTTTGGAGCCTTTCGTGCATGGTCTGAGCAGGCAGCACCAGACGTCTCTGGGTGCCCCATGGAGGCCTGCCGAGGGGTGGTGGTGGCCTGGGCTCTCAGCCTCCTGACAGGTAAGCCTCTTAGTCTCTGGAGCCTCCCATGGATCTCGCCACGAAGACCTGGCTGGGAGGGAGAAGGTGATGAAGCTGGCAGTTGGAAGGTGGGCTGGCTCGCTCTGTTATTTGTTCCCTGACAGATGCCTCTCCCCAAGGCTTGAATAAGGATGCTCCTTTTTTTTTTTTTTTTTTTTGCAAAAGGCAGAAAGGGGAAAGAGGAAGCCGCTTCTCTTTCTTGTATGGCAGCTTTGGCGTTTGGCAGCTGGATCCCCTTTGCAATATTTCAATTTGTTGCTTTTGATACTTTCTTTGGCGAAGGAGGGAAAGGAAGACGCTGTTAATGGAGCTTTAAAAAGGCTTCTGCTCATTCAGAGCCTGGTCCTCACTGGAGCCTTTTAGAGGTTTGGTTAATAAAGTTTGCTGGAACCACCTTCTCGGGGTCTCATGATTTCTTTTTTTAAAGAGGCAGCTTAGCCCCCACATATGGGTTTGATGCACAGCTGAAGGCAGCGTATTAAGTTACAGAGGAGGGGGGAGAGGGTGAAATTTCAACTTATTATTGGCCGTGTTCCTGTAAATTTAAACACAATTGTATAGCCAGGGCTGGGCAGGCGGGGTGTTCTGGCTGAAAGCAGAACTTTCTGTCTTTTCTTTTTTCTTTTCTTTTCTTTTCTTTTCCTCTCCTCTCCTCCCTCCCTCCCTCTCTCTCTTTCTGTTTTGACATCTTTTTGTGCTCAGTTTCAACTCTAGGAGCAAAAACAATCTTCTGAGACTTTAGACAAAAGGGGTGGAAAATTGTCTTTTGGAGGTCTGCTGTTTGTATTTGCGTGAATGATTTGAAACGACTCCTCATTTTTCCCCAGGCTGAGCAGAATTTGAAGGCTGGAACACAGCAAATTGTGACTTAGGGAGGGAAGGAGCTTCCACGTGGACAAATGATTGTGTTTTGCTTGCCACCAAGCTGATTTTAGGGTTGGCCTTTTTTCTCCTGGTGCAGCAATTTCGCAGATTCAGGGTTTAAAGACGCTGCACTGTCACTGCCACAGTAACAATTAGACTGAGTTGCATTTACATTTTAAGCATATGCGTCATGCTTAGGATCTAGAGATGCATTATTTCAAGGGATCGATTAACAGGGTGTAGGTCTATTTTTATTTCGCTCCCCATTTGTTACTATATTCACTTGTGGCACCTCTCAATGGATTATGGACTGGGCCATAAGGTTTATAGAATTGGCAACGGATGGCCTACGCCCTCATTAATAGAGATGTTCTGGATTGAAGAAAATTGGGCAATCTGCTCTAATATTCCTACCTAGGAATTTTTCCCTCCTGAGTTATTTAGGAATGGGCTTCTCAGAATTTCACTCTTTAGAGCAGGATTTCTCAACCTTGGCCACTTGAAGAGGTGTGGAGTTCAGCTGCTAGAATTCCCCAGCCAGCAGCCATGCTGCAGTTCTCACATCTTCTAAGGTTCAGAAACACTGCCTTAGAAAGCATAAAATCCAACTTCTTTGTTTTATTCAATTTGTCAGTGACTTAGAAACTTACATCTGCAGGACTAACCCGTGTTAATTGTTGGCTGCTTGCTTTTCCAGCCCCAATAATACATCTTATATTTCAAATTTCCCAGTCCACTTCTGCTTTCCTGCCTCTTTCAATAATTAGGCCTGCTTGTGCATTTGAGGGAGGAAGAGACCCACAGGGAAAGGACTCCTTTTTCATGCATTACAATGACTGGAACTGTGGATGGTCCATTGGAGGCTTGTGGGGCATGGAGAGGTCTTGGTGATCTTCATGATTTCCTCCAGTGAGCAGGTGAAAAGCTTCAGGCAGAGTCTGGAGAGGTATGGAAGGAATGAAGAACAGATCTAAAGGGTTCTTTTAATGAAGAATGAAGGGATGTAAATTGAAGGATCTCCTCACAATCCAATTTAGGGGAGAAATAAAACACACACAAAAATAGTATCTGATTGTATGTTCCTTTTGATCATAACCACTTCAATAAGCTCCAGATATTATCATTTAAGAAATTCTGGTATAGGACTTGGGAGGTGATCATGAGTTGTAGAAAAGGGCTCATTCCCTCTGTCCACCTATCATAAATCATAGGACTGGAAGAGACGTGGGAGGAGTTCTAGTCCAAACCCCTACCCAAGGCAAGAGTCCTTATATCTCAACCGTAGGATGAATGGCCGAGGGAACTAGGTATGACTAGCCTAACGGAGAGAAGGATTAGGGTGATATGATAGTAGTCTTCTAAAACTTGACAGGTGGTGATTGAAATGAGGGTTGACTTATTCTCCAAAGCATCAGAAGACAGGACAAGAAGCAATGGGTTGAAGTTCATTAAAGAGAGATCTAACCTGGAACTAAGGAGGAATTTCCTGACAACGAAAGCAATTAACCAATGGAACAGCTTGCCTTCTGTAATTGTGGGTGCTCCATCAATGGAGGTTTTCAAGAAAAGGTTGGACATTTACTTGTCCTGGATGGGATAAAGACTCCTGCCTTGGGCGGGGTGGGTGGGGGTTGAACTCCCTCAGTCTGTCTATCTGTTTGAATGACGGGCCATATAGACTATTGCTGTTGGCATTGTCTCTAAGGTGGCAACCCTCAAAGGCCACCAACGTAACCTCTGCTTCTCAACGTCAGCAACTTTAAGGCCAGCTGCAGAATTCTGGGAGTTGAAATCCAGATGTCTTAAAGCTGATGAGGTTGAGATACACTGATCTAAACACACAGCTGGGGCAGACTATTTTCTACAGTAGGGAGACTCAGGCCTGCCAGTAGCAAAGTCAGCAGCAGCCCACTTCCATCTGGTTGATCCCAACAGCCCCTCCTGCTCATCACCCACCTCCAGCCCCCAGCCCAGACACCTTTTCCCTCTGCTGCATTTCTCCCACTGCAGTTTTTCTTGTAATATATTTGCAGGATAGATTCTTGGGTGCTGTCAAATATTTTTTGCAAAGGAGGAGGAAGAAACTTATTTAAATATGTCAAGCTATGGTTTGCCTGCCTGGCTTTTTTGTGCCAAAATGACGGAAATAATTTATACATTCATATTTTGGTGGTTTGCTGGCAGGTTTTGGAAATGCTAATTCTTGACATTCCAGAAAATGCAATAAATACTTTATGGCAGTGTTTGTTCTCCAATCTTGGCAATTTTATGTTGCTTTGACTTCAACTCCCAGAATTCCCCATCTGATGTGGGTTTAAGAGATAAATATTTCTAGAACATTTGTTGAAAATAATGTTTATATAGAAGTAAAACTGTGGACCATATGAGCCTTAGAAATTTCTCTCATTGCCAGGAATTATTTATCTTTATTAATTAATTTATTCATTTTATTTGTATATACTGCTCAATTGGAAAAACTCAATGGGTTGCCCTGTCGAAGACCCTTTCCAGACAGGAGTAAAAGCAATTAATAATCTGTGAAGTAACATTTAAAGAAAAGCCCTCAAATAGCAAGGGGGGAGGATTTGTTAGAATATTCATGACTGGCAGAGACATGGTAACCAGGTCAGCCAATGAGTAGGCATAGCAACAAAATCAACCAATGGGAGCTTAAACAAATCTGAGTCTGTGCTGAGAATCGAAACTGAAACTACTCTGTCTGCTCTGAAATGAAATTAACTGTTCTCTCCTCCTAGTGTTCTGCTTGTAACTTCTACCACGTTGAAAGAATCTACTATTGGTATTGTACATTTATTCATCTGTTATTATGTATATAAAAAAGTTAATGAATCTGGCTGAATCAGTTATCTGTGTGTGCTTTCTGGATTTGATTTTTCTGCAACAAACTCTGACAGAGTTTTATGTGGTCGAAGGCAAGAGGTGGCTCCACCTGTCCAGATGGAAAGACTGCCCTCATCTGCAAAAATTCAAGGCAAAAAAAGGTGAATTGGTTTTTGATCTAAATAGCCATCCAACATTTATTTTCAGAGAAAGGGATTACAAAAGAGTAAGAGGGGTACAATGGGAACTACACGCTGTTTGTTTAGTGTGCTCATGGCTGCCGGTGCCGTCACATTGGTTTAATGTGTATGCTTACTCTCTTCCAATCCTTTCCCCTCCAATTATTGTAAATCCAAACATTAATTCCCTTCTTCCTCATTATCTGGCACTGGGTGAGCATTCCAAAGGGCAAGGGAAGGGAAGCACAGTTGTGGTCACTTAATTTCCCACTTAACAACAGAGTTATCGATCCCAATTGTTAAATGAGGATTACTTATATTTTTTAATCCTAACTTTTAGGATGCTTAATGTCACTCTTCTTATTTCTCTTACCTTGCCAAAATTGCCAAATCTGTTAATTTATCCATCTATTGATTTTTGCTTTGAAATCTTTGTCATTTTGACTAGGTTCCCTGGCTTCTTAAGATGTTTACACTCTTTAAACCTGAAAGAAGGATTAGGCTCCTCCTGGGCCAATTCAGGGTCTGAGCCCTGCAGATGGGAATCATTCTCCCCACTTCCTCGCAGGGGGATTTGAGTGTTAATCCACTTTAAAACATTAACAGATTAACAGAGTTAGAAGGGGCCTTGGAGGTCTTCTAGTCCAACCCCCCCACCCAAGCAGGAGACCCTACACCATTTCTGACAGATGGCAGTCCAGTCTCTTCTTGAAAGCCTCCAGTGATGAAGCACCCACAAATTCCAAAGGCAATTTCTGTTCCATGGGTGGATTGCTCTCACTGTCAGAAATTTTCTCCTTATTTCCAGGTTGAATCTCTCCTTGGTCAGTTTCCATCCATTATTCCTTGTCTGGCCTTCAATGATGCTTTGGAAAATAGATCAACCCTCTCCTCTCTGTGGCAGCCCCTCAAATATTGGAAGACTGCTCTCCTGTCTCCCCTCGTCCTTCTCTTCCCTAGATTAGCCATGCCCAGTTCCTGCAACTGTTCATCGGATGTTTCAGCCTCCAGTCCTTTGATCATCTTAGGTAGATTCAGATTAACAGAGTTGGAAGGGACCTTGTAGATCATCTAGTCCAACCCCCTGCCCAAGCAGGAGACCCTGCACCATTTCTGAGGGATGGCAGTCCAATCTCTATTTGAAAGCCTCCAGGGATGGAGCTCCCGCAACTTCCGAACGCAACTTCTGTTCCATTGGTTGGTTGTTCTTACTGTCAGGAAATTCCTCCTTAGTTCCAGGTTGAATCTCTCCTTGGTCAGTTTCCATCCATTAGTCTGGCCGTAGTGCACCTTGAAAATAGCCTGCTTCTCAGAAAGCTCTTTGCCCTGATGTTGAGCTGGCCCTTTAAATCACAAACTAAGTCCAGAGGAGGTCACCTGACCCCCTGAGAGCCAATAAAGGAGAAGAAGCGAACTCTCTCAGACTTGGCGGGAAAGGGCTGAGGGCCTTTGAGAGGCAGTTGGAGTCCAGCTGAGGGAAGTTTCCTCAGCCAAGTGTTGTGGGCCTGTAGCCAGAATTGTGTTGGGTTCCCCTCCCCTTCTCTCTATTTTATCTTTTTTTAACCGTGTTTTTGTGCTGCTAAGTGGAACCAATTCTTTCCTTGGGCACTTTGAATAAAATAGATTTTTATTCACCGGTGGCCTTCTACCCCTCTCCCCGCTTCAGCTGGGCTGAGCGACTGACACCCTTCCTCCCCAAGTTAGGTTTGGTTTCCCTTCCCATGGTTTAGCTAGAACCGGTTGTGCCCAAAATTGATCCCTTCAGCCGGTTAGGGTGCTTTCCTTTTTAAAGGGCATTTTGATATACTGATTATGTATCACTGATAGCCTGTGGTCTGTTTATTGTCTCTGGAATCAAAAGCAAGCTTGATTCTGGTTGTTGTTGAGCAGCAATGCAGGGAAGCGTAAAATTATTCTAACCAAATTACTGTAAATCCCCTGGCAAACCTTCCAAAGCAACATCGGATGTAAACTGAGAGAGTTGGCAGGTGCATGGAGAGGTTGTAAGAGAATTATTTGAAGTTTATGGTCTATCCAGCAAAGGGGTAAGGTTACACCCTGATATCCCAAATGGCTTTTCCAAAAGACAACTGGACTTCCTTTGTTTTTTTTTTTGCTTGAAGATGTTTCACTTCTTATCCAAGAGGCTTCTTCAGTTCTGACTGAAAGTAAAACATATCAAGGGAAGACCTCAAAACTTGTGGCTATTCCAACTGGGCCTTCATGAAATGCAAAAAAG